>NW_017721267.1:0-455 GCF_001865875.1 Lupinus angustifolius | reverse complement strand
ACAGATTTTACAGAATATGAAATCTTTCCAAAAATATCAAGAAATGTATGAACATATGAGATGAAATGATGAGAAACTAAACATGTAATGCCTCTCAATCCTAAAGCATAGAATTCTCTCTTCTCTAATCTTACAAATGCAATTTCATGTAGATGCAGCAATTAACACGAAAATATGCTCTAACTCTCTTAAAGTCTATCATGCAAGAATGAAGTTCAGTTCTGAAAACGCAGCTTATAAAAAGACCATTCTGCAGCCTAGTTAATCGATTAAATTCTTGGTTAATCGATTAACGAGATACAAAATTGTAAATGATTCAGTTTTTCAAGTTTTCTGTTCCAACTGCTTTTCAAAAACTTATGTTAATCGATTAAAACTCACCTTAATCAATTAACTGCATATTTCTACGTATATTTTTAAATTGCAATACTCAAATACGTTATGCACTCAACTTA
>NW_017721266.1:0-2139 GCF_001865875.1 Lupinus angustifolius | reverse complement strand
ATTAATTTGGGATTTAACTATTAACCTGTCTTATAATCGGTGGCTTGAACAAAACGCTCTTGTTTATACAATAAAATAACTAATAGGTAACGTGAACGACATACAAGATTTACCATATCAAATAGCAATAAGCAGAATAAGCAATATAGTGCAATAACCAGCTTAATTTATGCACCAGAAAATCTCATATGATCAAGAACCATCCAAATAACCAAATAAGCTATTTTGACATAATTAAAAGCAAAATAAGCAAAATTAAAAAAAACATAAAGAGTAAAAATATTCAGCAACCAAACAAGCCAGAAAATGTCAAACTAAGTCAGAAAAAGCACAAATAAGTCTCGAAACAATAACAACAACTGAATCCATAAAGTGCAATAAGAGAAGAAATAAACCTAAGGGTAGGATATCCTAGGTCCAAAGTCTCCTAAGCTACGGTTGAGGTGGAGGAATATCAGTCTCATCATCAGGAATAGCTACAGTCTGGTCACCCCTGATCAGCATAGTCATCTTCTGAAATTCAGAACAAAACAGTGCATTCTGAGCTTCAGCAGTAGAGCGAATGAAGGCATTCTGAGCTTCGGATGTGGAGCGGATAAGAGCATTCTGAACTTCAGCTGTGGAATGAATCAGATTCCTCACGGTTTGATATTGGTTGCCAGAATAAGCAATTTAACGTTCTTCGTACTGTTCCAGACCAGCATAGTACGAGTCTTTCAACCCTTGAGCCTTTGTTACATAGCTTCCATATGAGCCATACCAAAATCAGAATCCTGTGATGCTATCCTAGAGGGCTCCCCCTGATTAGCAGCATTCTGATCACCGATGCCATCCTGATCGTCATCACTCGATAGCTCCAGATCAATAGTAGTATGGTTCTCCTGGTATTTCCAAGTAGTACCTTACTTGTAGATACCCATCTTGTGAATCAGACTCTCACCAACCAAATGATCCTTATCAGTATACTCAACAATAATAGTGTCAGTAATGTCAATACGCAAATAATCCACAATCCGTGATATAAAGATACTGTAGGGAAGCCACTTAGACTGCGACAGAGAAACACTATTCATGACCTTTAAGATCTCCTCAGGCCAGTTAATCATCACATTGTTCTTAACAGCGTACATGAAACGCAAATCATTCACAGTGGGATGTGCATGATTTGTGTTCCTCTGCACCAGAATATAAGCGGTGATATAATGCATCAGCCTATTCTCAACAGATAATGACCCAGCCTTGGTCAATTCACCCTGAATGTACAAATGAGGTCCTCTAAGAAAGGACTTATACACCTCAGTAGCATCAAAAATATCCTTAACCCATAAGCAGTCTCCTATACCATAACCCGAACAAGATAACCCACCAACATTAAGAAACAGGTCCTCACTAATCTCAAACAGTTTTCCAGAAATCATAGACCAATATTTACCATCCTTATACCTAAAGTTTGCATAAAACTCCCTAACTAGAGCAGGGGAGACTTGTCCTATCAATTCCAGAAATTTAACGGCTCCCTGAGCCTCCATATCATGTGGGAAACTGAAATTTTATTCTGCCATCCAGGTTAGATCAACATACCTTACATACGTCGGTTTTCGTCCTTGAAACTTAGCAAAGCGAGTCTCTTGCAGAATGGGCGAGTAGAATGGGTCACCACGGTCCTGTTGGGTGCCCCGAGTGGAGGATGAGCCAAACTCCGGTCTTCTTCCACGATTAGCAGGGGTTTTGAACCTTTTTGGGCGACTTTGTTCCATTGTTTTTCACATACCGAGTTGATTTTGGACAAAACAGGGAGGGAATGTGGCAAACCTAACCTAGGGTTTTGATTTGGGGAAAAACGGGATTGAAGTGAAATAGGATGAAATTAGAGATTTCTAGGAGATTAGAGAGGGTTAGGGATGAGGTTTATCTTGGTTCAATTGTATCACTGTTACAGAGACTCAAGAGGAAGAGGAAATAGAGAAAATGCCGAAAAAAGTGTGAAACCGAAGTGTTGTCTGCACTTATACTGCTGGTTTTAATCGATTAACGGGCCTGGTTAATCGATTAAAATCATACGAAAAATGATTTTTCAAAACTGATGCCTAGGTAATCGATTAACATTAGAACATAGTCGATTAATTTTGATGTTTTAAT
>NW_017721265.1:0-293 GCF_001865875.1 Lupinus angustifolius | reverse complement strand
TTCCGCTTCGGCGGTGGACAAAGCAACATAGGCTTGCTTTTTACTATGCCATGCAACTAATAAAGTGCCCAACAAGTGACAAGTACCACTAGTGCTTTTCCGATCCAATTTACATCTGGCGAAATCGGAGTCGGAATATCCCCCCAAAGATAGTGAGGCATCCCGAGGATACCATAATCCCATATTAGTTGTTCCTTTTAAATATCTCATAATTCTTTTAACATTTGTCTAATGTGATTCCTTAGGTAAAGACTGAAATCTAGCACACATGCATACACTAAACATAATATCAG
>NW_017721264.1:0-877 GCF_001865875.1 Lupinus angustifolius | reverse complement strand
ATATTTAGCTTGATGAATGAAGATCCCACTTTCTAGCTGCTTTATTTGAAGCCTCGGAAAGAATGTGAGTTCTCCCATCATTGACATTTCAAACTCCCCCTGCATCATCTCAGAAATTTTTTACAGAGAATATCATTAGTAGATCCAAAAATTATATCATCAACATATATTTGGACAAGTAATACATGATTTTATGATCTACGTATAAAAAGCGTTGTGTCAACCAAGCCTCTTTCGAACCCTTTTTCCAAATGAAAGGTACATAGTCTATCATACCAAACTCTAGGAGCTTCCTTAAGACCATAGAGTGCCTTTTTGAGTTTATATACATGGTTCGAATATTTAAAATTTTCAAAACCAGGAGGTTGATCAACATAGACTTCTTCTTGAATGTAGCCACTCAAGAAGGCGCTTTTTACGTCCATTTGAAATAATTTGAAATTCATAATAGATGCAAAGGAAAGAAGCATTCTGATGGCCTCTAATCTAGCTACAGGGGCATAGGTCTCATCATAGTCGATACCTTCCTCCTGCTTGTAGCCTTTGGCCACCAAGCGTGCCTTATTTCGAATGATTAAGCTTGATTAATCTAGTTTGTTTCTAAAGACCCATCTAGTACCAATCACAAGATGATTTTTAGGTTTAGGGACTAAGTCCCAAATATTGTTACGTTCAAACTAGTTTAGCTCTTCTTGCATAGCTATACCCCAATGTACATCCTCAATGGCCTCATCAATGGTCTTTGACTCAATATGAGATACAAAAGCTACAAAGTTACAAAAGTTTCGTAAGGAACTACGGGTTACCACTCCCGTAGATATGTCACCTATTACTTTATCGATTGGGTGAGCTTTCTTGGTTTTCCACACAACTGGCA
>NW_017721263.1:0-1597 GCF_001865875.1 Lupinus angustifolius | reverse complement strand
CAAACTGAAAGTTCTCAAATTCTCCCCCGTGATCACTACGTATATATACTATTTTCAGGTTAAGTTGGTTTTGGATTTGCTTGGCAAGATTTTTAAAAGATTTGAATGCATCGCTTTTTGTAGATAGAAATAATGTTCATGTAAATCTAGAGAAATCATCAACAATAACTAAGGCATAATAGCTACCTCCAAAACTCATGATTTGTGATGGCCCAAACAAGTCCATGTGGAGTAACTCCAAAGGCCTTGAAGTGGAGATCACATTTTTCTTTTTAAAAGAGTTTTTTTACCAACTGTTCCGGTGCCAAGAATCTTTCCCTTGTTGTTGTCTCCGTACGTGACGTATCCTTTACTTTTAAGTGAAAGATCCAGGAATTTTGATCTGTCACCTGTCATATGTCTCGAACACCCGCTGTCTAGGTACCATTGCTGCCCTTGTGTTCGAAGACATACCTTCAAAAAGATCACTTGCTTTTCTTAGGTACCCAATTGATATTGGGTCCTTTTCTGTTAGTAATCAGGGAGTTATCTCCGTTCTTTTTCCACATATAAACGCCACTAGGTACACCGTATTTTCTGATGTAACATGAATATGAAGTGTGACCATATGCACTGCAGTAAAAACATGTAGGAGTGTGCTTGTGATATTTATTTTTAGGACGAGCTACAAGTTTTCTATATGGTCTTTTGTTCCTAGTTGGGCGAGTATAACGTAGTCATGTATGATCACCAACGTTTCTTGTTTGACTTAGCATAGTGTCTAATTGTTGTTGACTGTTTGTGAGACGTGTGAGTTTTTCTTTATGTCTGAAATTCTCTTCTTGCAAAGTCTCACAAGTCTCACGGACAGGTTTTTGACATAAATTATCTTCAGAGCAGTTACATGTGCTACAAGAATAGATTATGTCTAATGTTTCGTTTTCTAATTTCAATTCATCTAATTCTTTTTGTAGTTTGCTTATTTTTTCTTCATTTTGTAGGATTAATCTTTTTCTATCAACATTTATCCTAACTATTTTTATTAGTACAGCATGTAACTCGACATTAGCCTCATATAAATCATCATAGGGAGGCGAGTCATCAGAAATGGATGAGGTGTCAGAATATACCTCATATTTATCTTCATGTGTCCTTGAATTGCAAGCGTTGTCAGATCTAGCCATCAAACATAGCTTTGCTGACTCCTCCTCACTAGAGGGGCTTGATGTCGTTCCCTCCTCAGGTACATCCCATACGATGTAGGTTTTCTTAGATTTGAATTCCCTGGGAGTGCTCTTTTCTGAATCAACCTTTTTCAGATAGGTTGGACACTGAAATCGCATGTATCCTGCTTTTCTGCACTCGTGGCAAGTGAAGTGATCTTTGGTGTTCTTGCCTCTCTTGGTTGATTCCTTCGCTTCTTTCTTCTGAAACTTTTTGAATCCTCCTTTTCTTTTTATGAATTTACTGAATTTTCGAACAAGGAGACCCATTGTTTCATCATCCAGATCGGAGTCAGATTCATCATCATCTTTATCTTCTTTTGTTTTGGAGGTCGTAGCCTTCAATGTGATGCTCTTCTTCTTCCGGTCCGAATCCTCATGCATCGTCAAGTGAC
>NW_017721262.1:0-737 GCF_001865875.1 Lupinus angustifolius | reverse complement strand
TGTGATGATATTTTTGGCGCGTAGGTTATGCTGGAACCTCTTGCACTCATCATCGTTCCATAGGCTTTTAGGCTTGTCTTTAGGTTCATCGTCCACTAGGTGCTGTGGACCGAAAGGGCCGTTGACTACGGATTCCCAAATATCTGAGTCAATGGCTTCTATAAAGATTTGCATGCGGAGTTTCCAACAGGCATACCCTTCACCACTGAATATGGGTGGTCGGTTAATGGATGCACCATCACCACCAAACGGGTTTGTAGAACCCATTGTATTTCTCTTAGGATCACGAATACGCGGTTGAGCTAGCACTTCGTACTAGCTGTGATACCACTTGTTAGGTATCAATGGCTAAAATACACCTAGAAGAGGGGTTTGAATAGGTGTAGCGGTCAAAGTATCCACTTTACGCAAACAACTTATAATGCTGAAAAACCCCAAGTTTAATCGATTAACACAGAAAGAATAATCGATTAACTACAACGTTTTAATCGATTAAAACAGCTCAGGTCATACAAACAGATTCAGTTTCTTGTACGAGAAGCAACTGAGATCGAAGCAAATATACAGAGCTAACAGATATATCAGAGTTACTACAATACAATATAGAAACAGATTATTACAGCTAATACAACTATACAAAGTAATCGATTAAAGCAAAAAAAAGAGAGGGAAAGAACAGCGTGCAACAAGGTTTTTATCCAGGTTCGTTTGCGGGTCCACTTGCAAACTACATCCAG
>NW_017721261.1:0-28982 GCF_001865875.1 Lupinus angustifolius | reverse complement strand
ATCTAGGAGATTTTTCTTCACTATAATCGAAATAGCGTTTTACAAACAATTCTTTCAATTACAACACTTAGACACTTTCTTGAAAACTAAAGAACCTTATCCCTTGGTTTGACTCACTTCCTACCGCCCAAGAAAACCTTTCTTGCGGTGTAGCCCCAGCCAAGAACCTATTTTTTCTATCAAGATTTCTAAGCTAATGAAGACGCAATTCAATCTCGTTGGTCGCAAGACACCTAGAGATTCCCAATATTATAACACTTTTAAAACAAGAATATAGAGTAATATAAAGCACTTACAATGCTCAAATTAAAACAATTAACACCTTACTCTACAACTCTAACACATGTCTCATATAAAATGATAATGCATGAGTTCAAAACAGATAATATGAAATCTTTCTAAAAACATCAAGAAATGCATGAACATATGAGATGAAATGATGAGAAACTAAACATGTAATGCCTCTCAATCCTAAAGCATAGAATTCTCTCTTCTCTAATCTCACAAATGCAATTTCATGTAGATGCAGCAATTAACACGAAAATATGCTCTAAATCTCTTAAAATCTAACATGCAAGAATGAAGTTGAGTTCTGAAAACGCAGCTTATAAAGAGACCATTCTGCAGCCCAGTTAATCGATTAAATTCTTGGTTAATCGATTAACGAGATACAAAATTTTAACTGATTCGGTTTTTCAAGTTTTCTGTTCCAACTGCTTTCAAAAACTTATATTAATCGATTAAAACTCACCTTAATCGATTAACTGCATATTTCTATGTATATTTTAAATTGCAATACTCAAATACGTTATGCACTCAACTTATACATGTTCAACACTAAGTTTATGCATAGGATGCATAGATAACATGTATATACATGATGCATGAACATATTATGAATATCATATCTCAAAGCAAAATGATTTAATGTATTATGTATATGAGACGTGTATTGAGTTTACCTAAGCCTTAGACTCAACCTAAACTAATTACTAGTCTAAGTCTAATACCAATCTTGAGGCTTAAGCACGTTGATTTGTTAATGATCTTCAAGCTCTTTTGAGACTCAAATTGTCCTCATCAAAACACATAGTGGGCCAGCTTACCAAAGTGCTCCTCTTGACATGCGCACTTTCAATTATATGTTCATGAATAATCATACATGTTATATGTGCATATTAGGCATAAAATAATTGCTAAAACATGTATAGGAGTCAAGCATAACATATAAGTAGTAGCATTGCATATTATTGTTTAGAAACTATTAGAGAGCTTATTTTCGTGATTTACTGCATTATAGGTAGAAGAGAGATGCATGTGTGAGAAAGAGAGATTAATATGCTTAATTGATATTGTTCATGATGTATGGCATGTTGCTTTCATGTGCTTAATCTCATTCATTCGTTCTTGCATGTTCGTGCCTTCTAATTAGAGATATTTAGAGAAATATTATGCGTTATATGTTTTGTATTAACTCAAATACATTCATGATGGCTTGTGTTACTTGATTATGGGTTAATTTTTGAGTTTTCATTGTTGTAATTTGAGCATATTAGTGCTTAGTAAAACTCTATTTTTTGTATACTATTTTGTACTTTGGGTTTTATCTCTTAGTGTCTTACCACCATTGAGATTGAGTAAATCTTCACCATGGCTTGGAGGTCTTGAATTTAGAGCAAGGATCTTGGCTGGGGCAGAATCGTGAGAAATGTTTTCTCAGACGATAGGGATAGTCAAACAAGGTTAGAGGATCTTGGAATTCAAGAAAAAAGTGTCTAGAGTCTTGTAATGGAATTGGTGTATGTAACAATACAAAATTTTCAATATTGTGAAGAGAAATCTCCCAAGATCAGAAGGGGACGCCTAGATGTAGTTTGCAAATGGACCCGCAAACGAACCAGGATAAAAATTCATTTGTGCAAGTTGTTCTCTCTCAATCTCTTTTATAATTCCAACTGTTTTAATTTGTGTTTGAAGCTGATATTTTTCATACTGATACTTTGCCATATCCTTGTTAATTGTGCATAAAAATATCTGATGTATCTTTGCTTGTTGTGTCTTTGAAGGTCTAGAACATAACCTCTTGAGTATCAGCCAACTATGCAATAAAGGTAACTGTGTATCTTTTGATTCTGAGTGTTATATTATTTGTGACAATATATCTAATAAAGTTAAGTTTATCGGATATCGTATAAATAATATCTATATGGTCAATCTGGATGATATCACTACTCTATTTTCAAAATGTTTTATATCCAAAGAGAATGACATTTGGCTTTGGCATAGACGTGTCGCTCATATTCACATAAAGCATCTAGATAAATTATCTAAAAATAATTTGGTTGATGGGCTGCCAAAACTTGATTTTCAAACTCAAGAAACTTGTGACACTTGTCAAAGATGTTAACAAGTTAAAAACTCTTTCACTAAAAAGAATGTGATATCCACAACAAGACCTTTGGAGCTTCTTCATATGGACTTATTTGGACCATCAGAGGTTATAAGTTTTGGTGGTAGCTTTTATGCTTTAGTGATCGTTGACGATTTCTCTAGATTTACATGGACATTATTTCTCTTGTACAAGAGCGATGCTTTTAAATCTTTCAAAAATCTTGCCAAGAAAATTCAAAACCAGTTTACTCATAAGATAGTATATATTCGATCCGATCATGGGGGCGAATTTGAAAACCATTTATTTGATAAATGTTGTAATAAATATGGTATTATGCATCAATTTTCGACCCCTCGTACACCTCAACAAAATGGAGTTGTTGGGAGGAAGAATCGAGTCTTAGAGGAGCTTGCTAGAACAATGCTAAATGAAAGCAAGGTTCCTNNNGGCTGATGCAATGCATACAGCTTGCTATGTGATTAATCGTATACTCTTGAGGCCTACTTTTTCAAAAACTCCGTATGAACTTTTAAAAGGTCGTAGACCTAATATTTCTCATTTTCATGCTTTTGGGTGTAAATGCTTTATACTAAATAATGGAAAAGATCTTTAAGCAAATTTGATATCAAAGCCGATGAGGGTATATTTTTGGAGTATTCATTGCATAGTAAAGCTTATCGGGTCTTTAATAAGTATTCAATGCAAGTAGAAGACTTTGTGCATGTCCATTTTGACGAATCTTTTCCAAAAGAGAAGAGGAAGGTATTTTATGATGATGTTGCAGGTGCTTTAGAAGAAGCGTACTCTAAGGACATGGACGAGGACAAAGAAGAAGTAGAAGCAAAGCAAACTGTTCAAGATGAGCATCAGGACCTGCCAATCGTGTGGAAGACCAGGAAGGATCATCCACTCGATAAAGTGATAGGTGATATAAGTACGGGGTGGTAACCCGTAGCTCTTTACATAAATTTTGTAACTTTGTAGCTTTTGTATCTCAAATCGAGCCTAAGACCATCGATGAGGCCATTGAGGATGTGCACTGGGGTATAGCAATGCAAGAAGAGCTACACCAGTTCGAACGCAATAATGTATGGGACTTGGTTCCTAAGCCTAAAGAACATCCAATGATTGGTACTAGATGCGTCTTTCGTAATAGATTGGATGAATCTGGCTTGATAATCAGAAATAAAGCTCGCTTAGTGGCCAAGGGCTACAACCAGGAGGAGGGCATCGATTATGATGAGATCTACGATCCTGTAGCCAGATTAGAGGCCATAAGGATGCTTTTATCCTTTGCATCAATTATGAACTTCAAGCTTTTTCAAATGCATGTCAAGAGCGCCTTCTTGAATGGCTACATTCAAGAGGAGGTATATGTAGATCACCCTCTCGGCTTTGAAAATTTTAAATATCTGAACCATGTATATAAGCTCAAAAAGGCCCTTTATGGCCTGAAACAAGCTCCCAGAGCATGGTATGATAGATTGAGCTCTTTCCTCTTGGAAAAAGGGTTCGTGAGGGTTATGGTTGATATTATCCTCTTTATTCGCAGATTAGATAATCATGTGCTTTTAGTTCAAATATATGTTGATGATATAATCTTTGGATCTACTAATGACATTATGTATAAAGGATTTTATGAGTTGATGAAGGGTGAATTTGAGATGTCGATGATGGGTGAGCTGACATTCTTTCTTGGACTACAAATCAAACAAATGGAAAACGGCATCTTCATTCATCAATCGAAATATTGCAAAGAGTTACTGAAGAAGTTTGAAATGGAAAAGTGTAAAGAGGCTTCAACACCTATGGCGTCCGCATGCTATCTAGATAAAGATGAAAACGGAAAAGCAATCGAGGTAACTAAATATCGTGGGATTATCGGCTCCTTGTTGTATTTAAATGCGAGTCGCCCTGTTAATATGTTTAGTGTTTGTATGTGTTCTAGATTTCAATCTTTGCCTATAGATACACATTATACTGTTGTAAAACGAATAATGAGATATTTAAAAGGAACAACTAATATGGGATTATGGTATCTAGAGATGCCTCACTATCCTTGGTAGTGTATTCCGATTCTAATTTTGCAGGATTCAAGTTGGATCGTAAAAGCACTAGTGGGACTTGTCATTTACTTGGTAGTTCCTTAGTTGCAAGGCACAGTAAAAAGAAAGCATGTCTTGCTTTGCCCACCGCCGAAGCGGAATACATTGCCGTCGATTTGTGTTGGGCTCAAATCCTTTGGATGTAGCAGCAACTTAAGGACTTTGGACATATATTAGAAAAGATTCCCATAAAATGTGATAGCACAAGTGCCATAAACCTATCAAAGAATCCCATTTTGCATTCTAGAACCAAGCATATTGAAATAAGACATCATTTCTTGCGTGATCATGTGCAAAAAGGCGATTGTGTGCTTGAATTTGTCGAAACATCTAAGCAATTGGCTGATATTTTCACCAAGCCTCTCTCACGAGATACCTTCTATGTTTTTCGAAGAGAACTTGGAATTATTGATGAAAATTATCTTGTTTAAAATCGTCTAAAAATGTTATTGCATGCTTTGCATGATTAATGTCTTCTATGCTTCAAAATGTATATTTGTTATGAATGCATCCTATTCCTTTTATGACTCATGTTCTTGTGTGACAAGCTAAAAATGTATATGTGATTAAGTAAAAACTGCTTGAAAAATGTTAGAAATCTTTGCATGCTTTTAAAAATCCAAAAACCTCTTGATTCTGCATATCTGATATCAGTTAATCGATTAACTATACTCCTTAATCGATTAAAATGAGTTCTAGTAGCAAACATTTCAATTTCCATTAAATTTAATCGATTAATACTTATTTTAATCGATTACCTAGGCTCATTTTTCTGAAAACCTGGAATTTTTAAACTACTTAATCGATTAACGACAGTAGATATATTACAATCAGAAGCGTTTTTTGCCTTTTTTCAAACCCTTTCTTCCTCCTTTTCTCTGAAAATATCAAATGCAAGCAGCAAATTCAAAATCTTAGCTTAATAGAAGTATTGAACCTCACCTTTACCCCATTTGTGCTCTTCAATTCATCTCTATTTCCCAAGAAATCCCATTCTCATTTCCAAAACCTTAAGCTCTAGGTTTCCTCCCTTATCCTCCTTCATCCCCCATTACTCATGGTTTTAATCATCAATGGAAAGAGGACGTTCGAAGAGGTTCAAGACAATTGCTCAACGCACTCGTAGGCCTCCTAATGCTTCATCTTCGAATCCGAACGTGAGGCACAACCGTGGAGATCCCTACTACTCACTCATACTTCAGGAGATTTGGTTGTCCAAAGTTTTGGGAAGGAAACCCACCTACATAAGGCATGTTGATCTTACTTGGATGGCGGAACAGAACTTCGAATTTCCGCAAGGTATGCAGGCTTAGGGTGTTGTCATGTTTTTGGAATTAGATTAGGGAATTTTATGGTAATTTCCATTATAAGGATGGTAGATATTGGTCTATGATTTCAGGAAATCTGTTTGAGATGGATAGCAGCATTTTTATGAATGTGGGTGGCTTATCCACTACTCGTGTTAGCCTAGGTGATTGTGAGTGGCTTACTAATTTTGATGTTGCTGAGGTATATAAATCATGTTTGAGAGGCCCCCATTTGTATGTCCAGGGAGAATTGACTAAAGCTGATTCTTTATCAGTAGAGAATAGATTGCTTCACTATTTGATTGCGTACATCTTGATTCAGAGGAACACTAATCATGCACAACCTACTGTTAATGATCTGAAATTTATGTATGTTGTGAAGGAAAATATAATGGTTAATTGGCCTGAAGAAATTCTGAAGGTCATGTATAATGTCTCAACATCGCAATCCAAATTGCTGCCCTACAGTATCTTCATATCGAGAATTATTGACTAGGTGCATATTGACGTATCTGACACCATCGTCACAAAGACTTCTGACAAAGATCACCTTGTTGGTGAAAGCCTTATCCACAAGATGAGTATCTACAAGTATGGAAGTACATGGAAATACCAGGAAGATTTTACTACAGTGGATTTAGAACTATCTGATGATGAGGATCAAACTAGTACAGATCCGCATAATGCAGAGACTCAGGGGGAGCCATGTGGAACTGCGTAGCAAGAATCATCGTTTGGATTAGCTCAACTAGATGCCATGGAGCAAAGGCTGAACAACAGGATGAATTTACACTATCAGTCTTTGAAGGACTCCTACCATACTGATTTGGAACAATTTGAGGAGCGTCAGGTTGCTTACATCGATAATCACTATCAGGCTATGAGGAGCTTTGTCCAGAACACTGTTAAGGCACAAAATGCGAGATTTTGTGCAGAGTTTGAGAAGCTGAGATTCCTCCTCCAGAGTCATATTAGTTTGACCGTACCTAATAACGAAGATCCTCCTATGCATCCTTAGATTAGAAGGCCTTAGATCTTAGATTGCCCTAGGTTTAGTCCTTATATATGGCTAATGTGTAGGATTTATGATGATTTGTAATTTCGAGACATATTTTCTCATTGCGTTCTGGATTGTAACTTTAACTATCTACTATTGCTGCAACTTTATGACTTGATATGCATGCCGTTTTGAACTTGAATCGTCTATTGTGGTTTCATTTTGCTTATATATGTCAAATATAGCATGATTGCATGTTTAATGGAGCTTGATCATGTTTAGATATATGTATATCTTATGCTTGATTGAGCCAACTGCTTCAATGTTAAAATGTAAATTCTTGATCATTCCATGCTTGATTGGTTAATGTATAACCCTCCATGCCATTAAATCTATCATATTGTTGTATTTTGTTGGTTTAATCAATTAACCTGTTGTCTTAATCTAAATACTAGTAAATTTGTGCACTTGCTCAATTCTTTCATCAACTGGTTAATTAATTACATTCCCAACATTAATTGATTAATTACAGTTTGAGTTCACTTCATATCTCTTCTTACTTTTGACCAAAACTTCATTGAGTTTATCTTTTTGATAATGTCAAAAGGGGGAGAAAGGTTGTTTTGTTGTTTTAATGTGTGCAGGTTGTAAATAATATCAAGCTTCCATTCTCTAGCTATGCGCTTTATTAACTTTGAAATCAACAACCATGCATTCTGTGATCATCTTCAAGTTATGCATCAAAACAAATTTGGTGTTGAGTTTGTCATCATCAAAAGGGGGGAGATTGAAAGTGTACTGTGTCAAGAGAGCACTTATGCTTGCCTATGTTTTGATGAAGAAAAAGGAGTTAGTGAAAGCTTAAAGACAACTCAACAACTCAACAAATCAACAAGCCAAATATTCAAGAGCTTCATATCTAGACTAGAGTCTTAGATGTGTCTTAGTTATTGAGTCTAGGTTAGGTAAACCTAGATGAAAATCTCACAAAGGCTAAAATCTATCATATCATTTACATGAGACATGCCATCTAGTTTATTATATGTTCATGCATTAATCATACATGTTATTTTTGCATTTTAGGAATAACATAAAGGTAAAACATGTATAGTTGACAAGCATAACATATAGGTAGTTTACCAATTAACATCTTAACTGAAAATACGTCAGTTAATCGATTAAGTAAAGCTTTAATCGATTAAAGTGAAAACAAATTTAATAGTTTCAATAGAAAACTGAAAAAAAGATTTCAGTTATTCTCTAAAAGCCCGTTAATCGATTAACCGAGTAAAAAACAGCTTTTCTATATAAATTGTTTTGTTAACAGATTTCATATACGATTTGATACATTCATACATTCATATTAGAATTGCTAGGTTGCGTATTTTCATGTTCAATGTATATCATATAGGTAGAGGGAATTTCATGTGAGATTAGAGTGAGATAGTATCATGCTTAGGATCAACATGTCATCCATTGCATATTATCAAATGTGTTGTTCATCCTATCTTGTTCTTCATGACTTTCATCTTATACATATTCATAGTAATTGTGAGAATTGTATAAGTTTATAGCTTGTTCTTTCTTGTTATCTTTGAAAGAAGGGAGCATTCAAGGTCTTGTAATTGGAAGTGTGTTTGTAAGGCACATTGGTTTCATTTTTGTGAAGAAAAATCTCTCGGATCAAAGGGGAGGACTGGATGTAGTTTTGCAGTGGACCGCAAAGCGAACTAGTATAAAAACCTTGTTGTAGGTTGTTTCTTTCCCTTATCTCTTTACTGTTTTTAGTATATTTTAATTGCATATTGAAGTTGATATTTTGAATATAGTATTACTTCCAAATAAAGATCATTTGTGTTCAAATATATATGCTAAATCAATTTTGTATAATCTGTAATTGACTGTGTAATTGGTTCCGTCAGCAACTGCAATTTCTATGCGACATAATCGATTAAGTCATATCATTAATTGATTAACTGGGTAAATTTCCAGAACAGGGCGTTGGTGCAAATAACGGTAAATGGGATCTGCGACAACTATTCAACCCCCCCCCCCTTCTAGGTGTATTCTGTCACTGGTACCTAACATATCTATCCACTTTTGCCTTGAGAGAGATATTCTTCTTCTTTTCTTGTTCATCATGTTGTTCAAGCTGATTGAGTTCTAATTTATGTTCCTGCAATTTTCCAAACAAAGCAGCTAGGGACATTTTTTATTAACTTTTCTTTTCAGAAATGGCTGTAATTTTTTATTGCCATGTTCTATTAAGTGATCTTAGAACTTTTAAGTTCAAGTCACTATTTGATAAAGTTTTTCCAAGTGCAATGAGATGATTTATAAGGTGAGTAAATCTCTTTTTTAAATCAAGTATTTTCTCTCCAGACTTCATACGAAACATTTCGTATTCTTGGGAAAGAGTATGTAGTCTGGACCTTTTTACCTCATCGGTTCCTTCGTGTATAGTCTCTAGAGTATCCCACATTTCTTTAGCAGATTTGCAGTTTGATACTCTAAAAAATTCATCAATTCCTAGTGTAGAAGTGAGGATATTTTTTGATTTTAGATCATATTGCACTTTCTTCTTGTCATCATCATTCCATGAGGATTTCGGCTTCACTTCCCTCACACTGTTGATAACAGTGAAGAGTTCATAGGGTCCTTCTGCATTCCAAATGTCTAGATCTTAAGACTCTATGAAGAATCTCATTCTGATCTTCCAGAAGTCGTAGTATTCTCCAACAAAGCTTGGATGGCGATTGATGTTGGAACCTTCTCCCATAAATGATCTTGCGGTCATCTTCAAAACATGATTAGTTTTGAGAATAAATTACTCAAAAAAAGCTGTGATACCAATTGTAAGGCTGAGATGGTAACTAAAAGGGGGTGAATTAGTTGTTTATAATTGTGACTGGTTTTTCTACATAATTCAAGAGTTAATAGCAGCAGAAAATGATATGCAAAAATAATCAAGTAAATGTAAGGAGATAAAGGAGAAGAGAGTACACAGATGTTTTTATACTGGTTCACCTTCTTGTCAACTGAAGGCTACATCATGTGCTCTTGCAGCACAAGAGATTTCTTCACTAGATATTAAGAGTAGTAATTATAATTTCTCACTCTAAGATTCCCTTGTACCTTACTCACTCACTAACACCTATATCACTCTTATGGAAACACCTTTTCTAAGGGACTCTATCCCCTTTCTTATCACACCCTTGTGAAAGAAAGTAGTTCAATACTTTGAATGAAGAAAACGTTTAACAATGGCAACAAATTGCCTTTACAAGATTTTGAAGTTATAAACTCTAGCAATCCAATAACAAAATGTATACTTTAGTACTAATGCTCATAAGGTTTGAATAACTTGCAATAAAACTTAAGGCAACTTCGCAAAACAAGTTCTGAAAGTTATGAACAAGTTGCACCAAGTGTAGAACAAGTATTTCAGAAAATTGTAGTTTGAGTAAGTGATTTAAATCTGAGTTGTGTTTTGTATTATGTATGTATGAAATGAGTTTCAAAGCCTTTATATAGACTTTCCAATTAACCAGAATACCTCTACGAAAAGGTAGGAGTTGTTTGGAATGAAATCATTTTGTTTGGGTTGAAAGTTGTATGGTTTGAATATGAAAACTGGTGTAACAGCTCTCAGTAATCGATTACTTAATCGATGTAATCAATTACCCAATAAGTCTGTCCAACTATGTAGTTGATTTTCACAGGCAGTAATCGATTACTAAAAAAGTGTAATCGATTACCCAACTGTTCTGTCCAACTTGGTAATTATTTACCATGTTGTATAATCGGTTACCCACATGATGTAATCGATTACCCTGTTCTGCTAACCTGTTACTTAGTCATAGTAATCTGTTACTTAGATCTATTAACTTGTTACACAGTATTTTAAAAATTATTTTCATTTATACTTGTGTTTATCAAAAAATTTAAAATACTTTTGAACATTACTACTAAGTGTATAATTTATAGTATAAGGATAGAAGTACCTAAAGACTTTAGATTTTAATTTCTTAAAGTTTTGTCTTCATTGTCTTCATAAGTATTCTTCATTGTATTTTTTTATGTAATGTTGATGTCTTCATCAAAACCGTGTCAAGATCAGGACTCAGATCTTCTTCACAATTTTCCATGTGATTTGTCCATTTCCAGCCACCGCAACCACCATATCTTTTGCACCATAATTATTGTGCACCATAAATCATCATCGAGTCACTACCAGATCGGTCCTTTTTATCCAAACCAAACACACATGACTACGTAAGGCTTAGTTTTAATGCTTAAAAGTTGCCATGACACATTTCGATTCGCCATCCGTCTGCCGACTCTACCCCTTCACATGTAGACTATCAACCTGTCACGTGTCACCTCAATTGTAGAACATTGGATCATTAGCATCTCTAATTCCTCTTCACTACAATGCTTTCCGTGCCACCAAATATTGTGCCTTTCAATCGTTGGTAGCTTTCTCGCACATCGAGTATATTATTTAATTCGTTAATTTGTTTATGTATTCTTTTACTTATATAAATAAATTATAATTAATTTATTATCTTTCATTTTTATATGAATAATTATAATGAAGATTTTATTTAAATAATTTTAATATTAAATTATTAAATTTCATTTTTATAAATAGTTATAATAATAAAATTGTTCATAAACAAATAAATAATTATTAATTATTAAATTTCAATTTTTTATAATAACATTAATAATAATAATTTTTTTACTATCAAATAAAAATAAATAAATAATATTAATTATGCTTAAATTTATTAATTATAAACTTTAAGAGAATATTTCAAGGTCAATGTTACATTTGTCCTCTTAAGAATTTTTTATATAAAAATGTAGTATGCATTTACAGGAGACTAAGATATTATCTTCCACTCGTTTAGTTGAGACACGATAACGGACATAGGACGTTTACCTCCAATTCTTGAAGTGGACAGGTTAATGATGATAAATATTGTACTTTCGTTTAACCTTATTATAAAAATCATTAAAGATTGAAAGAGTAGAGATGATCAATATCATAATTTCATTCTCTTTGAGTTTAGACATGTTAGTAGACATAAAGCCACTACTTCCTTCTCCCAAAGATGGAATTACGGTAGGCGGCCGAATTTGTTTTTTCTTAATTTTTATATACTTAAAAATGATTTAAACACACTAAATTTTATCTTACCCAAGAATTATATAGTCTTGAATTTCCTTTTGAATATAGGGATACGTATGAGTAAGATAAACTCTTGTTACATATCTAATAAAAATATAATCTTAGTCCATTAGTAAATAATAAATAAATAAATATTTTAACAAGCCAAGAATATAGATTCATGCTACTAATGTGGGTATCGTCTTAGTATGAGCAAATAGGGCACTTATACATTCCCCAATCTATAATTCACTCATGACCCTCCATAATCTGGTTCAAAGACCAAAACCAATTATGTAAAAATTGTACCGTAGAGATGTTGAACCGACCAAGTATCATAACCGGTGAACTGACCAGTATTCGACTAAACCGGTCGGTTTATACACATATTTGTTTTTTAAAAAAACTTAAAAATCCATTACAAGGTGACGCATCTTTCAAACACTTCTTCAACACTTCAAGGCACATGCTTCCAAGGCATACTTAGAGTACAAATTTTGGTTCCTAACATTCGTGTGTAATCTCAGTGACACTTGTGTGATCTTGGAGTACTATCTGAAGATAGGATTTGGTGCAAAATATAATCTCGATATGAGACAACTTTGACTCCTTGATGTTAAATGTTAAAACTCCAAATTTATTTGTTTTATAGAGTGAATTTTGAACTTGTGTCATTTATTTATATTTTGCGGTTGTTAAGTGATGATACTTTTGAATTGATATATGTTTTGTAATTTAGACTTTGAATTTGTTAAAGACTTAAAGTTGTTTGTTTCTGTAAATTTAGAGTAGATTATGAATATGAATTATAAATTTCAGTATCTACCTATTTGAATTTTTTTGTTATTGGTTTATATATATATAAGCAGATATGTCCGGTTTAACCGGTATGCAGTTTAATTACTGAACCACTGGTTGAACCACTGTACCACTATACCAGTACCCTGACTGGTTTGATAACCGGTACAGTTTTAACAACGCTGACCAAAACTATCAAAATTGGGACATAAATAGTATTTTGTTTGCAAAAAAATGGGTCGACTCCAATTTTTAGGGTGAGGATGAAATCTTATGTTTTTAGGTTTAACTAGGATATCCCAAAAGAATGTGGTGTGACAACTAGGCGATTTACTTTCAATTAGAAAAAGTTAAAATGTTGCGATATGATAAAATGAAAACCAAAAACTATAAGAGAATAGCAGTAAGGAAAGCAAGTGGTGAGAATGTTTAAAACCAAAAATTTTGCTTTCTTCTTTGTTTTGTGTTATTTGCAAATCTAGTCTGCAAATTCTTTGTTCTGTCTTATTTGAAAACTCATAGTGCAACTTCTTTGTTCTGTAATGTTTGTAACCCCATTGCACAACTTCTTTTATTAGGTTTACTTTGTAAAAGACTAAAATTTGATTAAGTGAGAGGTTTCCCATTTTTTAAATGACTCTAAAAGACCTAGCAAACAGAAGTATAAGGATATTGAAACACTACGCTAGAATTGAGTTTTAACACCAAAGACATAACAACATTTGTGTGTAAATGCTATTAATTGCTAGGTGGAGCTCTGGGCTATAGATTCTATAGCGCTTCATGTAGCAAGAGCTCTTAATACTAATAATAAAAATGTGTGGTATTTTAACTGTTGATGCGGAAGACTTATGGAGAAAATATAATAGAGAAAATGACACCGAGAAATTAACGTGGTTCAGCAATTTGCCTACGTCCACGGTTGAAGAGCAACAATGATATTATCACTATGATAAAAGAGAATTACAAGTTCACTCAAGTGTTTCACTCACTTCCCAAAACCCAAGTACACCCAATATCACTCTCACTCACTTATATCTTAAACACTAAAATATTCCTCACAATATTAGAACAAGAGAAGAAGAGAGAATATGCACTAAGGCTAGAATATTGGTGTGTCTTACAATGGCTTGGAGCATTCCTATTTATAGCCAAAGCCTTGAGGATCCTATGGCCAAAAACAAAGATGCTTCACCACAACCTCTTCTTCTCATTGGCTACAAAAGAGGTTACACTATAGCCACTCATTTTACTTGGCCACAAGAAGGTTTCATCATAGCCACTTCTTTTGCCACATCATTCTCTTTTTCTTTTAAGCCAATATTTAATAAATCTCCACCTTGGCTAAAAGACTATCATAACTATTTTCATGTTGCTCTTCTTCATGCCCACTAGAGATTCTGGACATCAATCAAGTCCAGACAATGCCTGAACTTCGTTGTTGGAACTGGTTTCGTCATCATGTCAGCAGGATTATTTGCACTGGGTATTTTCTCCACTTTAACAATTCCTTTCTCAATGATATCTCTGATAAAGTGCATCCGAACATCAATATGTTTTGTTCTTTCATGATACATTGGATTTTTTGTGAGATGTATAGCACTTTGACTATCACAGTAGATGGTTGTTTCTTCTAGTTGTATACCCAACTCTTCAATTAGACCTTTCTCCCAAATGGCTTCCTTTACAGCTTCTGTTACTGCGATGTACTCCGCTTCAGTTGTAGATAAAGCAACAATTGATTGTAGTGTTGCTTTCCAACTAACAGTACAACCACACAGTGTAAAAACATATCCAGTGAGTGATCTTCGCTTATCCAAATCTCCGGCATAATCTGAGTCAACATATCCGATGACCTTACTTCCAACACCTTTGACTTTTCCATACAATAAGCCAATATCCATGGTACCCTTTAGGTAGCGCATAATCCACTTCACAGCCTTCCAGTGAACTTTACCAGGACTTGCCATATACCTACTTACCACACTTACTGCTTGTGCAATATCTGGTCTAGTGCATATCATGGCATACATAAGACTGCCAACTGCACTAGCATAAGGTACACTTGACATCTCCTCATTTTCGCTCTCAGTTTGTGGACACAAGGCCATTGAAAGTTTGAAATGAGACGCCAATGGAGTAGTGACTGGTTTAGCATTTTGCATGCCAAATCGTTCCAACACTTTCTCAATATACTTCTTTTGTGATAGAAAGAGCGTCCCTTCTTTTCTATCTCTCTGAATCTCCATTCCTAGAATTTTCCTTCCAGCTCCTAAGTCCTTCATTTCAAACTCTGAGCTCAATTGAGCTTTTAAGCTTTTTATTTCTGACATGTTCTTACATGCGATCAACATGTCATCAACATAAAGAAGGAGATAGATAAATGACTTATTTGCCAGCTTCTTGTAGTAGACACAACTATCATGCTCACTTCTACAATAGCCATTTTCGAGCATGAAGGTGTCAAACCGTCGATACCACTGTCTAGAAGATTGTTTTAAGCCATATAAGGATTTCTTCAGTAAGCAAACATGATCTTCCTTCCCTTGAACTTCAAATCCTTCAGGTTGTTTCATATAGATTTGTTCCTCCAACTCACCATGCAAGAATGCTGTTTTGACATCTAGTTGCTCAAGTTCCATATCAAATTGAGCTACAATGGCAAGTAGGATGCGAATAGAGCTATGTTTTACCACAGGGGAGAAAACTTCATTGAAATCAATTCCTTCTCTTTGTGTAAAACCTTTGGCCACTAATCGCGCTTTGAATCTTGCATCTTCAACTCCAGGAATTCCTTCCTTCTTCTTGAAGACCCATTTGCATCCAACAACCTTTTGAGACTTTGGTCGTTTCTCAAGAACCCAAGTATGATTCTTATGAAGAGACTCAATTTCCTCTCTCATGGCAGAAATCCATTTGGAAGCTTCTTTATTGTTGATAGCTTCTTCATATGATTGTGGCTCACAATTGCTGATATCATCAGCAACATTTAGAGCATAAGACACCAGATCAGCATAACCATATTTCTCAGGAGGTTTTATATGTCTCCTTTGCCTATCCCTAGCCAACTGATAATGTTGCAATTGGGATACATCACTACTAGTAGATGCATCATGAACTTCTTCTTCTTGATCAAATGTATTTTCCTTCGTTGGCTCCACCTCAAACTCCACCTCAAACTCCACCTTCTCCGAGATACTAGGGTCTTTGTTTTCACTTGAAGACTCTTTATGAGGCTTTAGCATTTCAGCTTCATTAAAAGTAACATCCCTACTGATAATACATTTTCTTTTCTCTGGCCACCACAACTTATATCCTTTTACACCATCAGGATATCCAAGAAAAATGCATTTCAATGCTCTTGCATCAAGTTTTCCTTCTTTGTTATGAGCATATGCAGGGCAACCAAATATCCTCAAATTATCATAATTTGCAGGAACACCCGACCACATCTCTTCTGGAGTTTTAAAGTCAATAGCCGTTGATGGACATCTGTTGATCAAGTAACAAGCTGTATTGACAGCTTCCGCCCAGAATTGTTTTGGCAATCCAGCATTTGACAACATACACCTTGTCCTTTCAAGTAAGGTTCTGTTCATCCGTTCTGCAAGTCCATTTTGTTGAGGAGTGTGCCTCACAGTATAATGTCTGACAATACCATGATCCTTGCAAAAGTTTCCGAATTCTCTGCTACAAAACTCTAGGCCATTGTCAGTTCTCAGTCGCTTGATCTTCCTCCCAGTTTGCTTTTCGATCAAGGTTTTCCACTGCTTGAACTTCACAAATGCTTCACTTTTGTGTTTCAAAATGAAGATCCAAACCTTCCTTGAATAATCATCAATGAAAGTTAGCATATATCTCCTACCACCATGAGAAGGTACTTGGGAAGGACCCCACAAGTCAGAATGTACATAATCCAACGTGCCTTTTGTTCGATGAACTGCATTGTTGAATTTTATTCGACATTGCTTCCCAAAAATGCAATGTTCACAGAAGTCTACCTTCCCGACTTGTTGACCACATAGCAATCCTTGCTTGGCCAACTCGGCTAGGCCTCTTTCACTAACATGACCCATTCTTAGATGCCACAATTTGGTGACATCATAATCACTTGTTGATGAGACAGCAGCAACACCCGTGATTGTGTTTCCTTGTAGCATGTAGAGACTATTCTCTTTCTTTCCTTTCATTACAACCATAGCGCCTTTAGATATTCTTATAGCTCCACCTTCACCTTTGTAGCTATAACCTTTTGAATCTAGTGTTCCCAAGGAAATCAGATTTTTCTTCAATTCTGGAACATGCCTTACATCTGTCAACGTCCTTACGATTCCATCGAACATCTTGATTCTAATTGAGCCGATGCCAATGACCTTGCAGGGAGCATTATTTCCCAAAAGGACCTTGCCCCCATCTAAGGGTTGGTAAGTTGAAAACCAATCCTTAATGGGACACATGTGATATGAGCATCCAGAATCAAGTACCCATTCATCTTTTGAATCGTGCTCTGAGACTATTAGTGCATCTGCACTATCATAGTCATTTGCTACAGCTGCATCTCCATATTCACAAATCTTTTCCTTGCCTTTGCGCTCTGGACAATTCTTTCTTATATGACCTTCCTTATGACAATGAAAACATTTATACTTTCTAGGTTTCGCTTTAGACTTGGACCTAGATTTCCCTCTTTCACCAAATTGATTTCGCCTCTCTGTTCTTCCTCTGGCAAAAAGACTATCACCTGAGCCTTCAGATCTCGAATATGATACTCTTTTCTTCAGTTCTTTTGAGTGCAACGCCGCCTTTACTTCGTCTAAGGTCAGATCTTCTCGACCATACATCATGGTGTCGATGAAGTGCTCATAAGAACTTGGAAGGGAACATAGTAGAAGAATTGCTTGGTCTTCATCTTCAATTTTAACATCAATATTCTTTAGATCAAGAATAATTTTGTTAAATTCATCCAGATGATCTTTTATGGGTTTTCCTTCCTGCATTTGAAGGGTATATATTCTTTTCTTCAAATACAGCCTGTTGGTGAGTGACTTCGTCATATACAGGCTTTCCAGCTTCAACCATAATGAAGCAGCTGTAGTTTCATCTGACACTTCTCGTAGAACTTCATCTCCCAAGCACAACAAAATTGCACTATGTGCTTTTTCCAGGTTTTCATCCTTCTCGTCCTCGGTCAGACTCTGTGGTAACTTGTTTCTACCTTCCAAGGCTTTTCCCAAGCCTTGATGAACTAGTAGAGCCTTCATCTTCAATCGCCATAGGTTGAAATCATTTTCTCCATTAAATTTCTCCAAATCAAATTTAGCACTCGCCATGATAACCGTATACCAGAACAGTATCGTAGTCCGTGAACATACACCAGGAAAGCTCCCAGGAAAGAGAGGTGGGTCTTAACAGACACGCTTAAATACCAGGTCTTTCCTAAGACAGAACTTTCCTAGACATGCACTTTCACACTATTATACCTTTCTAGTAACAAGAACAATTCTTTTCTGGTGTGTAAGATCAGACAATGCTGCAAACACAGAGCATACTAAGAATTTTCTTTTAGATCGTACGGCTTAGCATGCAAGAGCTCTACGAGCTCTGATACCAGTTTGTTGATGCGGAAGACATATGGAGAAAATATAATAGAGAAAATGACACCGAGAAATTAACGTGGTTCAGCAATTTGCCTACGTCCACGGTTGAAGAGCAACAATGATATTATCACTATGATAAAAGAGAATTACAAGTTCACTCAAGTGTTTCACTCACTTCCCAAAACCCAAGTACACCCAATATCACTCTCACTCACTTATATCTTAAACACTAAAATATTCCTCACAATATTAGAACAAGAGAAGAAGAGAGAATATGCACTAAGGCTAGAATATTGGTGTGTCTTACAATGGCTTGGAGCATTCCTATTTATAGCCAAAGCCTTGAGGATCCTATGGCCAAAAACAAAGATGCTTCACCACAACCTCTTCTTCTCATTGGCTACAAAAGAGGTTACACTATAGCCACTCATTTTACTTGGCCACAAGAATGTTTCATCATAGCCACTTCTTTTGCCACATCATTCTCTTTTTCTTTTAAGCCAATATTTAATAAATCTCCACCTTGGCTAAAAGACTATCATAACTATTTTCATGTTGCTCTTCTTCATGCCCACTAGAGATTCTGGACATCAATCAAGTCCAGACAATGCCTGAACTTCGTTGTTGGAACTGGTTTCGTCATCATGTCAGCAGGATTATTTGCACTGGGTATTTTCTCCACTTTAACAATTCCTTTCTCAATGATATCTCTGATAAAGTGCATCCGAACATCAATATGTTTTGTTCTTTCATGATACATTGGATTTTTTGTGAGATGTATAGCACTTTGACTATCACAGTAGATGGTTGTTTCTTCTAGTTGTATACCCAACTCTTCAATTAGACCTTTCTCCCAAATGGCTTCCTTTACAGCTTCTGTTACTGCGATGTACTCCGCTTCAGTTGTAGATAAAGCAACAATTGATTGTAGTGTTGCTTTCCAACTAACAGTACAACCACACAGTGTAAAAACATATCCAGTGAGTGATCTTCGCTTATCCAAATCTCCGGCATAATCTGAGTCAACATATCCGATGACCTTACTTCCAACACCTTTGACTTTTCCATACAATAAGCCAATATCCATGGTACCCTTTAGGTAGCGCATAATCCACTTCACAGCCTTCCAGTGAACTTTACCAGGACTTGCCATATACCTACTTACCACACTTACTGCTTGTGCAATATCTGGTCTAGTGCATATCATGGCATACATAAGACTGCCAACTGCACTAGCATAAGGTACACTTGACATCTCCTCATTTTCGCTCTCAGTTTGTGGACACAAGGCCATTGAAAGTTTGAAATGAGACGCCAATGGAGTAGTGACTGGTTTAGCATTTTGCATGCCAAATCGTTCCAACACTTTCTCAATATACTTCTTTTGTGATAGAAAGAGCGTCCCTTCTTTTCTATCTCTCTGAATCTCCATTCCTAGAATTTTCCTTCCAGCTCCTAAGTCCTTCATTTCAAACTCTGAGCTCAATTGAGCTTTTAAGCTTTTTATTTCTGACATGTTCTTACATGCGATCAACATGTCATCAACATAAAGAAGGAGATAGATAAATGACTTATTTGCCAGCTTCTTGTAGTAGACACAACTATCATGCTCACTTCTACAATAGCCATTTTCGAGCATGAAGGTGTCAAACCGTCGATACCACTGTCTAGAAGATTGTTTTAAGCCATATAAGGATTTCTTCAGTAAGCAAACATGATCTTCCTTCCCTTGAACTTCAAATCCTTCAGGTTGTTTCATATAGATTTGTTCCTCCAACTCACCATGCAAGAATGCTGTTTTGACATCTAGTTGCTCAAGTTCCATATCAAATTGAGCTACAATGGCAAGTAGGATGCGAATAGAGCTATGTTTTACCACAGGGGAGAAAACTTCATTGAAATCAATTCCTTCTCTTTGTGTAAAACCTTTGGCCACTAATCGCGCTTTGAATCTTGCATCTTCAACTCCAGGAATTCCTTCCTTCTTCTTGAAGACCCATTTGCATCCAACAACCTTTTGAGACTTTGGTCGTTTCTCAAGAACCCAAGTATGATTCTTATGAAGAGACTCAATTTCCTCTCTCATGGCAGAAATCCATTTGGAAGCTTCTTTATTGTTGATAGCTTCTTCATATGATTGTGGCTCACAATTGCTGATATCATCAGCAACATTTAGAGCATAAGACACCAGATCAGCATAACCATATTTCTCAGGAGGTTTTATATGTCTCCTTTGCCTATCCCTAGCCAACTGATAATGTTGCAATTGGGATACATCACTACTAGTAGATGCATCATGAACTTCTTCTTCTTGATCAAATGTATTTTCCTTCGTTGGCTCCACCTCAAACTCCACCTCAAACTCCACCTTCTCCGAGATACTAGGGTCTTTGTTTTCACTTGAAGACTCTTTATGAGGCTTTAGCATTTCAGCTTCATTAAAAGTAACATCCCTACTGATAATACATTTTCTTTTCTCTGGCCACCACAACTTATATCCTTTTACACCATCAGGATATCCAAGAAAAATGCATTTCAATGCTCTTGCATCAAGTTTTCCTTCTTTGTTATGAGCATATGCAGGGCAACCAAATATCCTCAAATTATCATAATTTGCAGGAACACCCGACCACATCTCTTCTGGAGTTTTAAAGTCAATAGCCGTTGATGGACATCTGTTGATCAAGTAACAAGCTGTATTGACAGCTTCCGCCCAGAATTGTTTTGGCAATCCAGCATTTGACAACATACACCTTGTCCTTTCAAGTAAGGTTCTGTTCATCCGTTCTGCAAGTCCATTTTGTTGAGGAGTGTGCCTCACAGTATAATGTCTGACAATACCATGATCCTTGCAAAAGTTTCCGAATTCTCTGCTACAAAACTCTAGGCCATTGTCAGTTCTCAGTCGCTTGATCTTCCTCCCAGTTTGCTTTTCGATCAAGGTTTTCCACTGCTTGAACTTCACAAATGCTTCACTTTTGTGTTTCAAAATGAAGATCCAAACCTTCCTTGAATAATCATCAATGAAAGTTAGCATATATCTCCTACCACCATGAGAAGGTACTTGGGAAGGACCCCACAAGTCAGAATGTACATAATCCAACGTGCCTTTTGTTCGATGAACTGCATTGTTGAATTTTATTCGACATTGCTTCCCAAAAATGCAATGTTCACAGAAGTCTACCTTCCCGACTTGTTGACCACATAGCAATCCTTGCTTGGCCAACTCGGCTAGGCCTCTTTCACTAACATGACCCATTCTTAGATGCCACAATTTGGTGACATCATAATCACTTGTTGATGAGACAGCAGCAACACCCGTGATTGTGTTTCCTTGTAGCATGTAGAGACTATTCTCTTTCTTTCCTTTCATTACAACCATAGCGCCTTTAGATATTCTTATAGCTCCACCTTCACCTTTGTAGCTATAACCTTTTGAATCTAGTGTTCCCAAGGAAATCAGATTTTTCTTCAATTCTGGAACATGCCTTACATCTGTCAACGTCCTTACGATTCCATCGAACATCTTGATTCTAATTGAGCCGATGCCAATGACCTTGCAGGGAGCATTATTTCCCAAAAGGACCTTGCCCCCATCTAAGGGTTGGTAAGTTGAAAACCAATCCTTAATGGGACACATGTGATATGAGCATCCAGAATCAAGTACCCATTCATCTTTTGAATCGTGCTCTGAGACTATTAGTGCATCTGCACTATCATAGTCATTTGCTACAGCTGCATCTCCATATTCACAAATCTTTTCCTTGCCTTTGCGCTCTGGACAATTCTTTCTTATATGACCTTCCTTATGACAATGAAAACATTTATACTTTCTAGGTTTCGCTTTAGACTTGGACCTAGATTTCCCTCTTTCACCAAATTGATTTCGCCTCTCTGTTCTTCCTCTGGCAAAAAGACTATCACCTGAGCCTTCAGATCTCGAATATGATACTCTTTTCTTCAGTTCTTTTGAGTGCAACGCCGCCTTTACTTCGTCTAAGGTCAGATCTTCTCGACCATACATCATGGTGTCGATGAAGTGCTCATAAGAACTTGGAAGGGAACATAGTAGAAGAATTGCTTGGTCTTCATCTTCAATTTTAACATCAATATTCTTTAGATCAAGAATAATTTTGTTAAATTCATCCAGATGATCTTTTATGGGTTTTCCTTCCTGCATTTGAAGGGTATATATTCTTTTCTTCAAATACAGCCTGTTGGTGAGTGACTTCGTCATATACAGGCTTTCCAGCTTCAACCATAATGAAGCAGCTGTAGTTTCATCTGACACTTCTCGTAGAACTTCATCTCCCAAGCACAACAAAATTGCACTATGTGCTTTTTCCAGGTTTTCATCCTTCTCGTCCTCGGTCAGACTCTGTGGTAACTTGTTTCTACCTTCCAAGGCTTTTCCCAAGCCTTGATGAACTAGTAGAGCCTTCATCTTCAATCGCCATAGGTTGAAATCATTTTCTCCATTAAATTTCTCCAAATCAAATTTAGCACTCGCCATGATAACCGTATACCAGAACAGTATCGTAGTCCGTGAACATACACCAGGAAAGCTCCCAGGAAAGAGAGGTGGGTCTTAACAGACACGCTTAAATACCAGGTCTTTCCTAAGACAGAACTTTCCTAGACATGCACTTTCACACTATTATACCTTTCTAGTAACAAGAACAATTCTTTTCTGGTGTGTAAGATCAGACAATGCTGCAAACACAGAGCATACTAAGAATTTTCTTTTAGATCGTACGGCTTAGCATGCAAGAGCTCTACGAGCTCTGATACCAGTTTGTTGATGCGGAAGACATATGGAGAAAATATAATAGAGAAAATGACACCGAGAAATTAACGTGGTTCAGCAATTTGCCTACGTCCACGGTTGAAGAGCAACAATGATATTATCACTATGATAAAAGAGAATTACAAGTTCACTCAAGTGTTTCACTCACTTCCCAAAACCCAAGTACACCCAATATCACTCTCACTCACTTATATCTTAAACACTAAAATATTCCTCACAATATTAGAACAAGAGAAGAAGAGAGAATATGCACTAAGGCTAGAATATTGGTGTGTCTTACAATGGCTTGGAGCATTCCTATTTATAGCCAAAGCCTTGAGGATCCTATGGCCAAAAACAAAGATGCTTCACCACAACCTCTTCTTCTCATTGGCTACAAAAGAGGTTACACTATAGCCACTCATTTTACTTGGCCACAAGAATGTTTCATCATAGCCACTTCTTTTGCCACATCATTCTCTTTTTCTTTTAAGCCAATATTTAATAAATCTCCACCTTGGCTAAAAGACTATCATAACTATTTTCATGTTGCTCTTCTTCATGCCCACTAGAGATTCTGGACATCAATCAAGTCCAGACAATGCCTGAACTTCGTTGTTGGAACTGGTTTCGTCATCATGTCAGCAGGATTATTTGCACTGGGTATTTTCTCCACTTTAACAATTCCTTTCTCAATGATATCTCTGATAAAGTGCATCCGAACATCAATATGTTTTGTTCTTTCATGATACATTGGATTTTTTGTGAGATGTATAGCACTTTGACTATCACAGTAGATGGTTGTTTCTTCTAGTTGTATACCCAACTCTTCAATTAGACCTTTCTCCCAAATGGCTTCCTTTACAGCTTCTGTTACTGCGATGTACTCCGCTTCAGTTGTAGATAAAGCAACAATTGATTGTAGTGTTGCTTTCCAACTAACAGTACAACCACACAGTGTAAAAACATATCCAGTGAGTGATCTTCGCTTATCCAAATCTCCGGCATAATCTGAGTCAACATATCCGATGACCTTACTTCCAACACCTTTGACTTTTCCATACAATAAGCCAATATCCATGGTACCCTTTAGGTAGCGCATAATCCACTTCACAGCCTTCCAGTGAACTTTACCAGGACTTGCCATATACCTACTTACCACACTTACTGCTTGTGCAATATCTGGTCTAGTGCATATCATGGCATACATAAGACTGCCAACTGCACTAGCATAAGGTACACTTGACATCTCCTCATTTTCGCTCTCAGTTTGTGGACACAAGGCCATTGAAAGTTTGAAATGAGACGCCAATGGAGTAGTGACTGGTTTAGCATTTTGCATGCCAAATCGTTCCAACACTTTCTCAATATACTTCTTTTGTGATAGAAAGAGCGTCCCTTCTTTTCTATCTCTCTGAATCTCCATTCCTAGAATTTTCCTTCCAGCTCCTAAGTCCTTCATTTCAAACTCTGAGCTCAATTGAGCTTTTAAGCTTTTTATTTCTGACATGTTCTTACATGCGATCAACATGTCATCAACATAAAGAAGGAGATAGATAAATGACTTATTTGCCAGCTTCTTGTAGTAGACACAACTATCATGCTCACTTCTACAATAGCCATTTTCGAGCATGAAGGTGTCAAACCGTCGATACCACTGTCTAGAAGATTGTTTTAAGCCATATAAGGATTTCTTCAGTAAGCAAACATGATCTTCCTTCCCTTGAACTTCAAATCCTTCAGGTTGTTTCATATAGATTTGTTCCTCCAACTCACCATGCAAGAATGCTGTTTTGACATCTAGTTGCTCAAGTTCCATATCAAATTGAGCTACAATGGCAAGTAGGATGCGAATAGAGCTATGTTTTACCACAGGGGAGAAAACTTCATTGAAATCAATTCCTTCTCTTTGTGTAAAACCTTTGGCCACTAATCGCGCTTTGAATCTTGCATCTTCAACTCCAGGAATTCCTTCCTTCTTCTTGAAGACCCATTTGCATCCAACAACCTTTTGAGACTTTGGTCGTTTCTCAAGAACCCAAGTATGATTCTTATGAAGAGACTCAATTTCCTCTCTCATGGCAGAAATCCATTTGGAAGCTTCTTTATTGTTGATAGCTTCTTCATATGATTGTGGCTCACAATTGCTGATATCATCAGCAACATTTAGAGCATAAGACACCAGATCAGCATAACCATATTTCTCAGGAGGTTTTATATGTCTCCTTTGCCTATCCCTAGCCAACTGATAATGTTGCAATTGGGATACATCACTACTAGTAGATGCATCATGAACTTCTTCTTCTTGATCAAATGTATTTTCCTTCGTTGGCTCCACCTCAAACTCCACCTCAAACTCCACCTTCTCCGAGATACTAGGGTCTTTGTTTTCACTTGAAGACTCTTTATGAGGCTTTAGCATTTCAGCTTCATTAAAAGTAACATCCCTACTGATAATACATTTTCTTTTCTCTGGCCACCACAACTTATATCCTTTTACACCATCAGGATATCCAAGAAAAATGCATTTCAATGCTCTTGCATCAAGTTTTCCTTCTTTGTTATGAGCATATGCAGGGCAACCAAATATCCTCAAATTATCATAATTTGCAGGAACACCCGACCACATCTCTTCTGGAGTTTTAAAGTCAATAGCCGTTGATGGACATCTGTTGATCAAGTAACAAGCTGTATTGACAGCTTCCGCCCAGAATTGTTTTGGCAATCCAGCATTTGACAACATACACCTTGTCCTTTCAAGTAAGGTTCTGTTCATCCGTTCTGCAAGTCCATTTTGTTGAGGAGTGTGCCTCACAGTATAATGTCTGACAATACCATGATCCTTGCAAAAGTTTCCGAATTCTCTGCTACAAAACTCTAGGCCATTGTCAGTTCTCAGTCGCTTGATCTTCCTCCCAGTTTGCTTTTCGATCAAGGTTTTCCACTGCTTGAACTTCACAAATGCTTCACTTTTGTGTTTCAAAATGAAGATCCAAACCTTCCTTGAATAATCATCAATGAAAGTTAGCATATATCTCCTACCACCATGAGAAGGTACTTGGGAAGGACCCCACAAGTCAGAATGTACATAATCCAACGTGCCTTTTGTTCGATGAACTGCATTGTTGAATTTTATTCGACATTGCTTCCCAAAAATGCAATGTTCACAGAAGTCTACCTTCCCGACTTGTTGACCACATAGCAATCCTTGCTTGGCCAACTCGGCTAGGCCTCTTTCACTAACATGACCCATTCTTAGATGCCACAATTTGGTGACATCATAATCACTTGTTGATGAGACAGCAGCAACACCCGTGATTGTGTTTCCTTGTAGCATGTAGAGACTATTCTCTTTCTTTCCTTTCATTACAACCATAGCGCCTTTAGATATTCTTATAGCTCCACCTTCACCTTTGTAGCTATAACCTTTTGAATCTAGTGTTCCCAAGGAAATCAGATTTTTCTTCAATTCTGGAACATGCCTTACATCTGTCAACGTCCTTACGATTCCATCGAACATCTTGATTCTAATTGAGCCGATGCCAATGACCTTGCAGGGAGCATTATTTCCCAAAAGGACCTTGCCCCCATCTAAGGGTTGGTAAGTTGAAAACCAATCCTTAATGGGACACATGTGATATGAGCATCCAGAATCAAGTACCCATTCATCTTTTGAATCGTGCTCTGAGACTATTAGTGCATCTGCACTATCATAGTCATTTGCTACAGCTGCATCTCCATATTCACAAATCTTTTCCTTGCCTTTGCGCTCTGGACAATTCTTTCTTATATGACCTTCCTTATGACAATGAAAACATTTATACTTTCTAGGTTTCGCTTTAGACTTGGACCTAGATTTCCCTCTTTCACCAAATTGATTTCGCCTCTCTGTTCTTCCTCTGGCAAAAAGACTATCACCTGAGCCTTCAGATCTCGAATATGATACTCTTTTCTTCAGTTCTTTTGAGTGCAACGCCGCCTTTACTTCGTCTAAGGTCAGATCTTCTCGACCATACATCATGGTGTCGATGAAGTGCTCATAAGAACTTGGAAGGGAACATAGTAGAAGAATTGCTTGGTCTTCATCTTCAATTTTAACATCAATATTCTTTAGATCAAGAATAATTTTGTTAAATTCATCCAGATGATCTTTTATGGGTTTTCCTTCCTGCATTTGAAGGGTATATATTCTTTTCTTCAAATACAGCCTGTTGGTGAGTGACTTCGTCATATACAGGCTTTCCAGCTTCAACCATAATGAAGCAGCTGTAGTTTCATCTGACACTTCTCGTAGAACTTCATCTCCCAAGCACAACAAAATTGCACTATGTGCTTTTTCCAGGTTTTCATCCTTCTCGTCCTCGGTCAGACTCTGTGGTAACTTGTTTCTACCTTCCAAGGCTTTTCCCAAGCCTTGATGAACTAGTAGAGCCTTCATCTTCAATCGCCATAGGTTGAAATCATTTTCTCCATTAAATTTCTCCAAATCAAATTTAGCACTCGCCATGATAACCGTATACCAGAACAGTATCGTAGTCCGTGAACATACACCAGGAAAGCTCCCAGGAAAGAGAGGTGGGTCTTAACAGACACGCTTAAATACCAGGTCTTTCCTAAGACAGAACTTTCCTAGACATGCACTTTCACACTATTATACCTTTCTAGTAACAAGAACAATTCTTTTCTGGTGTGTAAGATCAGACAATGCTGCAAACACAGAGCATACTAAGAATTTTCTTTTAGATCGTACGGCTTAGCATGCAAGAGCTCTACGAGCTCTGATACCAGTTTGTTGATGCGGAAGACATATGGAGAAAATATAATAGAGAAAATGACACCGAGAAATTAACGTGGTTCAGCAATTTGCCTACGTCCACGGTTGAAGAGCAACAATGATATTATCACTATGATAAAAGAGAATTACAAGTTCACTCAAGTGTTTCACTCACTTCCCAAAACCCAAGTACACCCAATATCACTCTCACTCACTTATATCTTAAACACTAAAATATTCCTCACAATATTAGAACAAGAGAAGAAGAGAGAATATGCACTAAGGCTAGAATATTGGTGTGTCTTACAATGGCTTGGAGCATTCCTATTTATAGCCAAAGCCTTGAGGATCCTATGGCCAAAAACAAAGATGCTTCACCACAACCTCTTCTTCTCATTGGCTACAAAAGAGGTTACACTATAGCCACTCATTTTACTTGGCCACAAGAATGTTTCATCATAGCCACTTCTTTTGCCACATCATTCTCTTTTTCTTTTAAGCCAATATTTAATAAATCTCCACCTTGGCTAAAAGACTATCATCCTCATCCTATCCTCATCCTCGTCCTCATCCTCATCCACATCGTCATCGTCATCCTCATCCGCATCCTCATCCTCGTCCTCATCTTATCCCCATCCTATCCTCACCCTCATCCTCATCCTCATCCTATCCTCATCCTCATCCTCGCCCTCATCCTATCCTCATCCTAATTCTCGTCCTCATCCTCCTCCTCATCCTCATTCTCGTCCTCATCCTATCCTCTTCCTAATTCTCCTCCTCGTCCTATCCGCGTCCTCTTCCTCATCCTCATCCTATCCTTATCCTCATCCACATTCTCGTCCTCATCATATCCTCATCCTCTTCCTCATTCTGCTCCTCATCCTACCCTCATTCTCATTCTCGTCCTCATCCGCCTCCTCATCCTATCCTCATCCAAATTTTCGTATTCACCCTATCCTCATCCTCATTCTCGTCCTCATCCTATCCTCGTCCTCTCCCTCATCCTCATCCTCCTCATCCTATCCTTATCCTCATCCGCATTCTCATCCT
>NW_017721259.1:0-297 GCF_001865875.1 Lupinus angustifolius | reverse complement strand
TCTTCCTCATCCCCATCCTATCCTCATCCTCATCCACATCCTATCCTCATTCTCAACCTCGTCCTCATCCTTTTCTCTTCCTCATCCTCATCCTCATCCACATCCTCCTCCTATCCTCATCCCTATCCTCCTCATATCCTCATGCTCATCCTCATCCTCATCCTCATCCTCATCCTCATCCTCATCCTCATCCTCATCCTCATTCTCGTCCTCATCCTATCCTCATTCTCATTCTCGTTCTTGTCCTCATCCTATCCTCCTTTTCATCCTATCCTCATCCTCTTCCTCATCCACATT
>NW_017721258.1:0-587 GCF_001865875.1 Lupinus angustifolius | reverse complement strand
TCATCCTATCCTCATCCTCATCCTCATTCTACTCCTCATTCTCGTCCTCATCCTATCCTCATCCTCATCCTAATCCACATCCTATCCTCATCCTCATTATCGTCCTAATCATATCCTCATCCTCATCCTCGTCCTCATCATATCCTCATCATCATCATCATCCTCATCCTCATCCTTATCCTCATCCTAATCCACATCCTCATCCTCATCCTATCCTCATGCTCCTCCTCATCCTATCCTCATCCTGAATCTCGTCGTCATCCTATCCTCACCCTCATCCTCATCCTCATTCTACTCCTCATTCTATCCTCATCCTCATTCTCGTCCTCATCCTATCCTCATCCTCGTCCTAATCCACATCCTATCCTCATCCTCATTATCGTCCTAATCATATCCTCATCCTCATCCTTGTGCTCATCCTATCCCCATCATCATCATCATCCTCATCCTCAACCTTATCCTCATCCTAATCCACATCCTCATGCTCATCCTATACTCATGCTCCTCCTCATCCTATCCTCATCCTCCTCCTCATCCTATCCTCCTCCTCATCCTTATTCTCGTCCTCATCCTAATCCTCGTCCTCA
>NW_017721257.1:0-203 GCF_001865875.1 Lupinus angustifolius | reverse complement strand
ATCCTCATCCTCATCCTATCCTCATTCTAATTCTTTTCCTCATCCTATCCTCATACTCGTCCTCATCCTCATGCTCATTCTCGTCCTCATCCTACCCTCATCCTCATCCTGCTCCTCATCCTCCTCCTCATTTTACTCCTCGTCCTATCCTTATCCTCATTCTCGTCCTCATCCTATCCTCATCCTCGTCCTCATCCTCATCC
>NW_017721256.1:0-1266 GCF_001865875.1 Lupinus angustifolius | reverse complement strand
ATCCTCATCCTCATCCTCATTCTACTCCTCATCCTATCCTCATCCTCATTCTCGTCCTCATCCTATCCTCATCCTCGTCCTCATCCACATCCTATCCTCATCCACATTCTCGTTCTCATCCTGTCCCCATCCTCTTCCTCTTCCTCATCCTATCCTCATCCTCATCCTCATCCTCATCCTCATCCTCATCCTCATCCTCATCCTCATCCTCATCCTCATCCTCATCCTCATCCTCATCCTCATCCTCATCCTCATCCTCATCCTCATCCTCATCCTCATCCTCATCCTCATCCTCATCCTCATCCTCATCCTCATCCTCATCCTCATCCTCATCCTCATCCTCATCCTCATCCTCATCCTCATCCTCATCCTCATCCTCATCCTCATCCTCATCCTCATCCTCATCCTCATCCTCATCCTCATCCTCATCCTCATCCTCATCCTCATCCTCATCCTCATTCTCGTCCTCCTCCTCATCCTCTTCCTCCTCCCCATTCTCATCCTCATCCTATCCTTATCCTCATGCACATTCTCATCCTGATCCTATCTTTATCCTCATCCTCTTCCTCATCCTCATTCTACTCCTCATCCTATCCTCATCCTCATTCTCGTCCTCATCCTCGTCCTAATCCTATACTCATCCTCATCCTATTCTTATCCTCATTCTCGTCCTCATCCTCTTTCTCATCCTCATCCTATCCTCATCCTCATCCTTTTCCTCATCCCTATCCTATCCTCGTCCTCGTCGACATCCTATCCTCATGCTCATTCTCGTCCTCATCCTCATCCTCTTACTCATCCTCTCATCCTATCCTTATCCTCATTCTCATCCTCATCCTCTTCCTCATCCCCATCCTCCTCCTCCTCCTCATCCTCATTCTAGTCCTCATCCTCATTCTCTTCCTCCTCCTCATCCTCATCCTATCCTCGTCCTCATCCTCATCCTATCCTCATTCTCATTCTCGTTCTCCTCCTATCCTCCTCCATATTCTCATTCTCATCCTCATCCTACCCTCATCCTCGTCCTCATCCACATCCTCATTCTCGTCCTCATCCTATTGTCATCCTATCCTCATTCTCATTCTTTTCCTCATCCTATCCACACCCTCATCCTCTTCCTCATCCTCTTCCACATTCTCATCCTCATCCTATCCTCATCCTCGTCCTAATCGACATCCTATCCTCATCCTCATTATCGTCCTAATCCTATCCTTATCCTCATTGTCGTCCTCATCCTATCCACTTCCTCATCCTCATCCTCTTCCT
>NW_017721255.1:0-3848 GCF_001865875.1 Lupinus angustifolius | reverse complement strand
TCCTCATCCTCATCCTAATCCACTTCCTCATCCTCATCCTATTCTCATCCTCATCCTCGTCCTCATCCTATCGTCGTTTTCATCCTTCCCTCATCCTCATTCTCGCCCTCATCCTCATCCTCCTCCTCATCCTATCCTCATCCTCATCCTCATTCTCGTCCTCATCCTCATCCTCATCCTATCCTCATTCTCATTCTCGTCCTCATCCTATCCTCATCCTATCCTCATCCTCATTCTCGTCCTCATCCTCTCCTCATCCTCTTCTTCATCCTCATCCTCGTCCTCATCCTCTTCCTCATCCTCATCCTATCCTCATCCTCGTCCTCATCCTCATTCTCGTCCTCATCCTCTCCTCATCCTCTTCTTCATCCTCATCCTCGTCCTCATCCTCTTCCTCATCCTCATCCTATCCTCATCCTCGTCCTCATCCTCATTCTCGTCCTCATCCTCTCCTCATCCTCTTCTTCATCCTCATCCTCGTCCTCATCCTCTTCCTCATCCTCATCCTATCCTCATCCTCGTCCTCATCCTCATTCTCGTCCTCATCCTCTCCTCATCCTCTTCTTCATCCTCATCCTCGTCCTCATCCTCTTCCTCATCCTCATCCTATCCTCATCCTCGTCCTCATCCTCATTCTCGTCCTCATCCTCTCCTCATCCTCTTCTTCATCCTCATCCTCGTCCTCATCCTCTTCCTCATCCTCATCCTATCCTCATCCTCGTCCTCATCCTCATTCTCGTCCTCATCCTCTCCTCATCCTCTTCTTCATCCTCATCCTCGTCCTCATCCTCTTCCTCATCCTCATCCTATCCTCATCCTCGTCCTCATCCTCATTCTCGTCCTCATCCTCTCCTCATCCTCTTCTTCATCCTCATCCTCGTCCTCATCCTCTTCCTCATCCTCATCCTATCCTCATCCTCGTCCTCATCCTCATTCTCGTCCTCATCCTCTCCTCATCCTCTTCTTCATCCTCATCCTCGTCCTCATCCTCTTCCTCATCCTCATCCTATCCTCATCCTCGTCCTCATCCTCATTCTCGTCCTCATCCTCTCCTCATCCTCTTCTTCATCCTCATCCTCGTCCTCATCCTCTTCCTCATCCTCATCCTATCCTCATCCTCGTCCTCATCCTCATTCTCGTCCTCATCCTCTCCTCATCCTCTTCTTCATCCTCATCCTCGTCCTCATCCTCTTCCTCATCCTCATCCTATCCTCATCCTCGTCCTCATCCTCATTCTCGTCCTCATCCTCTCCTCATCCTCTTCTTCATCCTCATCCTCGTCCTCATCCTCTTCCTCATCCTCATCCTATCCTCATCCTCGTCCTCATCCTCATTCTCGTCCTCATCCTCTCCTCATCCTCTTCTTCATCCTCATCCTCGTCCTCATCCTCTTCCTCATCCTCATCCTATCCTCATCCTCGTCCTCATCCTCATTCTCGTCCTCATCCTCTCCTCATCCTCTTCTTCATCCTCATCCTCGTCCTCATCCTCTTCCTCATCCTCATCCTATCCTCATCCTCGTCCTCATCCTCATTCTCGTCCTCATCCTCTCCTCATCCTCTTCTTCATCCTCATCCTCGTCCTCATCCTCTTCCTCATCCTCATCCTATCCTCATCCTCGTCCTCATCCTCATTCTCGTCCTCATCCTCTCCTCATCCTCTTCTTCATCCTCATCCTCGTCCTCATCCTCTTCCTCATCCTCATCCTATCCTCATCCTCGTCCTCATCCTCATTCTCGTCCTCATCCTCTCCTCATCCTCTTCTTCATCCTCATCCTCGTCCTCATCCTCTTCCTCATCCTCATCCTATCCTCATCCTCGTCCTCATCCTCATTCTCGTCCTCATCCTCTCCTCATCCTCTTCTTCATCCTCATCCTCGTCCTCATCCTCTTCCTCATCCTCATCCTATCCTCATCCTCGTCCTCATCCTCATTCTCGTCCTCATCCTCTCCTCATCCTCTTCTTCATCCTCATCCTCGTCCTCATCCTCTTCCTCATCCTCATCCTATCCTCATCCTCGTCCTCATCCTCATTCTCGTCCTCATCCTCTCCTCATCCTCTTCTTCATCCTCATCCTCGTCCTCATCCTCTTCCTCATCCTCATCCTATCCTCATCCTCGTCCTCATCCTCATTCTCGTCCTCATCCTCTCCTCATCCTCTTCTTCATCCTCATCCTCGTCCTCATCCTCTTCCTCATCCTCATCCTATCCTCATCCTCGTCCTCATCCTCATTCTCGTCCTCATCCTCTCCTCATCCTCTTCTTCATCCTCATCCTCGTCCTCATCCTCTTCCTCATCCTCATCCTATCCTCATCCTCGTCCTCATCCTCATTCTCGTCCTCATCCTCTCCTCATCCTCTTCTTCATCCTCATCCTCGTCCTCATCCTCTTCCTCATCCTCATCCTATCCTCATCCTCGTCCTCATCCTCATTCTCGTCCTCATCCTCTCCTCATCCTCTTCTTCATCCTCATCCTCGTCCTCATCCTCTTCCTCATCCTCATCCTATCCTCATCCTCGTCCTCATCCTCATTCTCGTCCTCATCCTCTCCTCATCCTCTTCTTCATCCTCATCCTCGTCCTCATCCTCTTCCTCATCCTCATCCTATCCTCATCCTCGTCCTCATCCTCATTCTCGTCCTCATCCTCTCCTCATCCTCTTCTTCATCCTCATCCTCGTCCTCATCCTCTTCCTCATCCTCATCCTATCCTCATCCTCGTCCTCATCCTCATTCTCGTCCTCATCCTCTCCTCATCCTCTTCTTCATCCTCATCCTCGTCCTCATCCTCTTCCTCATCCTCATCCTATCCTCATCCTCGTCCTCATCCTCATTCTCGTCCTCATCCTCTCCTCATCCTCTTCTTCATCCTCATCCTCGTCCTCATCCTCTTCCTAACCTCGTCCTAATCCTCATGCTATCCTGTTCCTCAACCTCATCCTCATCTCGATCTTATCCTCATCCTCATCCTCATCCTAATCCTCATCCACATACTCATCCTCATTCTCGTCCTCCTCCTATCCTCATCCTCGTCCTCATCCTATCCTCATCCTCATCCTCATCCTAATCCTCATCCACATCCTCATCCTCATTTTCGTCCTTCTCCTCCTATCCTCATCCTCATCCTCATCCTAATCCTCATCCACATCCTCATCCTCATTTTCGTCCTTCTCCTCCTATCCTCATCCTCATCCTCATCCTAATCCTCATCCACATCCTCATCCTCATTTTCGTCCTTCTCCTCCTATCCTCATCCTCATCCTCATCCTAATCCTCATCCACATCCTCATCCTCATTTTCGTCCTTCTCCTCCTATCCTCATCCTCATCCTCATCCTAATCCTCATCCACATCCTCATCCTCATTTTCGTCCTTCTCCTCCTATCCTCATCCTCATCCTCATCCTAATCCTCATCCACATCCTCATCCTCATTTTCGTCCTTCTCCTCCTATCCTCATCCTCATCCTCATCCTAATCCTCATCCACATCCTCATCCTCATTTTCGTCCTTCTCCTCCTATCCTCATCCTCATCCTCATCCTAATCCTCATCCACATCCTCATCCTCATTTTCGTCCTTCTCCTCCTATCCTCATCCTCATCCTCATCCTTATCCTATCCTCATCCTAATCCTGATCCTCTTTTGTATTCTCATCCTCCTCCTATCCTCATCCTCATCCTCGTTCTCTTCCATATTCTCATCCTCCTCCTATCCTCATCCTCATCCTCGTCCTCATCCTATCCTCATCCTCATCCTCATCCTATCCACATCCTCGTCCTCATCCTCATCCTATCCTCATCCTCATCCTCGTCCGCATCCTATCGTCATCATATCCTCATCCTATCCTCA
>NW_017721254.1:0-1753 GCF_001865875.1 Lupinus angustifolius | reverse complement strand
CTTCCTCATCCTCTTCCTCATCCTCATCCTCATCCTTATTGACGTCTTCATCCTATCCTCATCCTCTTCCTCTTCCTCCTCCTCCTCCTATCCTCCTCCTCATTCTCGTCCTCATCCTATCCTCATCCTCCTCCTATCCTCATCCTCCTCCTATCCTCATCCTCCTCCTATCCTCATCCTCCTCCTATCCTCATCCTCCTCCTATCCTCATCCTCCTCCTATCCTCATCCTCCTCCTATCCTCATCCTCCTCCTATCCTCATCCTCCTCCTATCCTCATCCTCCTCCTATCCTCATCCTCCTCCTATCCTCATCCTCCTCCTATCCTCATCCTCCTCCTATCCTCATCCTCCTCCTATCCTCATCCTCCTCCTATCCTCATCCTCCTCCTATCCTCATCCTCCTCCTATCCTCATCCTCCTCCTATCCTCATCCTCCTCCTATCCTCATCCTCCTCCTATCCTCATCCTCCTCCTATCCTCATCCTCCTCCTATCCTCATCCTCCTCCTATCCTCATCCTCCTCCTATCCTCATCCTCCTCCTATCCTCATCCTCCTCCTATCCTCATCCTCCTCCTATCCTCATCCTCCTCCTATCCTCATCCTCCTCCTATCCTCATCCTCCTCCTATCCTCATCCTCCTCCTATCCTCATCCTCCTCCTATCCTCATCCTCCTCCTATCCTCATCCTCCTCCTATCCTCATCCTCCTCCTATCCTCATCCTCCTCCTATCCTCATCCTCCTCCTATCCTCATCCTCCTCCTATCCTCATCCTCCTCCTATCCTCATCCTCCTCCTATCCTCATCCTCCTCCTATCCTCATCCTCCTCCTATCCTCATCCTCCTCCTATCCTCATCCTCCTCCTATCCTCATCCTCCTCCTATCCTCATCCTCCTCCTATCCTCATCCTCCTCCTATCCTCATCCTCCTCCTATCCTCATCCTCCTCCTATCCTCATCCTCCTCCTATCCTCATCCTCCTCCTATCCTCATCCTCCTCCTATCCTCATCCTCCTCCTATCCTCATCCTCCTCCTATCCTCATCCTCCTCCTATCCTCATCCTCCTCCTATCCTCATCCTCCTCCTATCCTCATCCTCCTCCTATCCTCATCCTCCTCCTATCCTCATCCTCCTCCTATCCTCATCCTCCTCCTATCCTCATCCTCCTCCTATCCTCATCCTCCTCCTATCCTCATCCTCCTCCTATCCTCATCCTCCTCCTATCCTCATCCTCCTCCTATCCTCATCCTCCTCCTATCCTCATCCTCCTCCTATCCTCATCCTCCTCCTATCCTCATCCTCCTCCTATCCTCATCCTCCTCCTATCCTCATCCTCCTCCTATCCTCATCCTCCTCCTATCCTCATCCTCCTCCTATCCTCATCCTCCTCCTATCCTCATCCTCCTCCTATCCTCATCCTCCTCCTATCCTCATCCTCCTCCTATCCTCATCCTCCTCCTATCCTCATCCTCCTCCTATCCTCATCCTCCTCCTATCCTCATCCTCCTCCTATCCTCATCCTCCTCCTATCCTCATCCTCCTCCTATCCTCATCCTCCTCCTATCCTCATCCTCCTCCTATCCTCATCCTCCTCCTATCCTCATCCTCCTCCTATCCTCATCCTCCTCCTATCCTCATCCTCCTCCTATCCTCATCCTCCTCCTATCCTCATCCTCCTCCTCATCCTCATTCTCATCCTCATCCTATCATCATCCTTATCCTGTTCCTCTTCCTCATCCTATCCTCATCCTC
>NW_017721253.1:0-1531 GCF_001865875.1 Lupinus angustifolius | reverse complement strand
TTCTCATTCTCGTCCTCATCCTTTCCTCTTCCTCAACATCATCCTCCTCTTCATCCTATTCTCATTCTCATCCTCCTCCTGTCCTCATCCTCATCCACATCCTCATCCTAACCTCATCCGAATTCTCATCCTCATCCTCATCATCATCCTCATCCTCTTCCACATTCTCATCCTCATCCTCATCCTCATCCTATCCTCATCCTCGTCCTCATCCTCATCCTCATCCTATCCTCATCCTCGTCCTCATCCTCATCCTCATCCTATCCTCATCCTCGTCCTCATCCTCATCCTCATCCTATCCTCATCCTCGTCCTCATCCTCATCCTCATCCTATCCTCATCCTCGTCCTCATCCTCATCCTCATCCTATCCTCATCCTCGTCCTCATCCTCATCCTCATCCTATCCTCATCCTCGTCCTCATCCTCATCCTCATCCTATCCTCATCCTCGTCCTCATCCTCATCCTCATCCTATCCTCATCCTCGTCCTCATCCTCATCCTCATCCTATCCTCATCCTCGTCCTCATCCTCATCCTCATCCTATCCTCATCCTCGTCCTCATCCTCATCCTCATCCTATCCTCATCCTCGTCCTCATCCTCATCCTCATCCTATCCTCATCCTCGTCCTCATCCTCATCCTCATCCTATCCTCATCCTCGTCCTCATCCTCATCCTCATCCTATCCTCATCCTCGTCCTCATCCTCATCCTCATCCTATCCTCATCCTCGTCCTCATCCTCATCCTCATCCTATCCTCATCCTCGTCCTCATCCTCATCCTCATCCTATCCTCATCCTCGTCCTCATCCTCATCCTCATCCTATCCTCATCCTCGTCCTCATCCTCATCCTCATCCTATCCTCATCCTCGTCCTCATCCTCATCCTCATCCTATCCTCATCCTCGTCCTCATCCTCATCCTCATCCTATCCTCATCCTCGTCCTCATCCTCATCCTCATCCTATCCTCATCCTCGTCCTCATCCTCATCCTCATCCTATCCTCATCCTCGTCCTCATCCTCATCCTCATCCTATCCTCATCCTCGTCCTCATCCTCATCCTCATCCTATCCTCATCCTCATTCTCGTCCTCATCCTATCCTCATCCTCATCCTCATCCTCTTGCACATGCTCATCCTCATTCTATCCACATCCTCATCCTATCCTCATCATCATCCTATCCTCACTCTAATCGTTATCCTCATTATCATCTTCATTCTCATCCTCATCCAATCCTCATCCTCATCCGCTTCCTCATCCACATCCTCATCCTATTCCTCATCCTCACCCACATCCTATCCTCATCTTCATTCTCTTGCTCATCCTCATCCTATTCTCATCCTCATCCTATTCTCCTCGTCCTCATCCTCATCATCGTCGTCATCCTATCCTCATCCTCATCCACATTCTCATCCTCATCCTATCCTCATCCTTTTCCTCATCCTATCCTCATCCTAAGCCTCATCCTCATCCTCATCCACATTCTCATCCTATCCACATCCTATCCTCATCCTCATCCTCATCCTATCCTCA
>NW_017721252.1:0-259 GCF_001865875.1 Lupinus angustifolius | reverse complement strand
ATCCTCATTCTCGTCCTCAACCTATCCTTATCCTCGTCCTCATTCTCTTGCTCATCCTCATCCTCATCTTATCCTCATCCTCATTCTCATCCTCATCCGATCCTCATCCTCTTCCTGAAACCTCATCCTCGTCCTCATCCTATCGTCATCCTCATCCTCGTCCTCATCCTCATCCTCATCCTCCTCCTATCATCATCCTCATCCTTCTCCTTTCCTGATCCTCGTCCTCATCCTCATCCTCATCCTCATTCTCGACCTC
>NW_017721251.1:0-2558 GCF_001865875.1 Lupinus angustifolius | reverse complement strand
TCCTATCCTCATCCTCTTCCTCTTCCTCTTCCTATCCTCCTCCTCATACTCGTCCTAACCTCATCCTGATCATCTTCCTCATCCTCATCCTGATCCTCTTCCTCATCCTCATCCTATCCTCATCCTCATCCTCATCCTCATCCTATCCTCATTCTCGTCCTCATCCTATCCTCATCATCTTCCGCATCATCGTCCTCATCCTATCCTCATGATCATCCTCCTCCTCATCCTAATCCACATCCTCAACCTCATCCTATCCTCATCCTCATCCTATCCTCATCCTATCCTCATCCTATCCTCAACCTATCCTCATTCCCATCCTCATCCTATCCTTATCCTCATCCTCTTCCTCATTCTCATTCTCGACCTCGTCCTCATCGTCATCATATCCTCATCCTCATTCTCGTCGTCATCCTATCCTCATTCTCATTCTCGTCCTCATCCTTTCCTCTTCCTCATCCTCATCCTCCTCCTCCTCCTCCTCCTCCTCCTCCTCCTCCTCCTCCTCCTCCTCCTCCTCCTCCTCCTCCTCCTCCTCCTCCTCCTCCTCCTCCTCCTCCTCCTCCTCCTCCTCCTCCTCCTCCTCCTCCTCCTCCTCCTCCTCCTCCTCCTCCTCCTCCTCCTCCTCCTCCTCCTCCTCCTCCTCCTCCTCCTCCTCCTCCTCCTCCTCCTCCTCCTCCTCCTCCTCCTCCTCCTCCTCCTCCTCCTCCTCCTCCTCCTCCTCCTCCTCCTCCTCCTCCTCCTCCTCCTCCTCCTCCTCCTCCTCCTCCTCCTCCTCCTCCTCCTCCTCCTCCTCCTCCTCCTCCTCCTCCTCCTCCTCCTCCTCCTCCTCCTCCTCCTCCTCCTCCTCCTCCTCCTCCTCCTCCTCCTCCTCCTCCTCCTCCTCCTCCTCCTCCTCCTCCTCCTCCTCCTCCTCCTCCTCCTCCTCCTCCTCCTCCTCCTCCTCCTCCTCCTCCTCCTCCTCCTCCTCCTCCTCCTCCTCCTCCTCCTCTTCATCCTATCATCATTCTCATCCTCCTCCTACCCTCATTAAAATGTTACAATTATAGGCTACTCATGGTGAGTAAATTAGGCCCAACCGAAATCCTAAACAAATTCAAATTACACATAAATGACATTTTGAATTTCCATGAAAAAGCCTTAATTCTAAGTCTTGGTTTCATTGTATTTTTTATGAGAAATTCGGTTCCTTGAAGTTGTGTGCTCTATGAATTAATTGCCTTGATGACTCAATGTGTGTTTAATTGCCATGCACGAAAAATCACTTTGAAAGGTTCATGAATGCATTAAATTTTGGACGGCAACCTTGTACTTTGAACTTAAGCTTGGACGGCTCAATCAATGTGTGCATGACCTTGGACGGTTTCCCTTGAAGTTGTGGTCCACACGAGTTTAATGGAGGTCTTGAGTTCCATGCAAAGCTTTAACCAAGTGCAAGTAACAAAGTCTAAGATTTCCTAATTCTTTGGGAAGAATTCGGCCACCCTTATTTGTTTTGGTCTTTATGAATCAATTTGAATGCCTTGCACGAAAAACATCTCTTGAATTAATCATGCTTGACTTGATTAATGGTCTTGCACGAAAACTTCAAGGAATAATCACTCTTGAAGTGATTTAATGGTTGACACAAAAACATTCAAGAATTATTCATCTTTGGCTTGGCTTGAATGATATGCACGAAATGCCCAACATGTCTTTAGTGGTCTTGACTTCATTTAATGCTTTTCAAGGACTTCATTTATTCTGAAATTTAAATAGAAAATGACAAATTAAATGTTTCATGAACCATCTTAGGACAAAATAAATATGTCCTAACCATGCTTAGAACATGGTCGTGGCCTACTAAAAGGGTTGGGAATTATTTTCCCCACTTTGGCCCATATGCAAAGTCACATAATGAATGAAGTGAGGACGCCCTTGAATTGAACGTGGAGCATTCATCATGATCCAATTTTGGCTCATATGGGTTCACATCACTCATCCTCATTCTCGTCCTCATCCTATCCTCATCCTACCCTCATCCTCATCCTCCTCCTCATCCTATCCGATCCTATCCTCATCCTCATCCTCATCCTATTCTCATCCTCATCCTATACTCATCCTCGTCCTCATCCTGTCCTCATCGTCATTCTCGTCCTCATCCAAACCAACTCCTCATCCAATCCTCATCCTCATTCTTATCCTTATCCTATCCTCATCCTCATTCTTGTCCTCATCCTATCCTCATCCTCATCCTCTTCCTCTTCCTCATCCTATCCTTATCCTCATCCACATTCTCATCCTCATCCTATCCTCATCCACTTTCTCATCCTCATTCTACCCCTCATCCTATCCTCATCCTATCGTCATCCTCTTCCTCTTCCTCTGCCTAATCCTATCCTCATCCTCATCCTGAACCTCATCCTCTTCCTCATCCTCATCCTATCCTTTTCCTCATGCATATTCTCATCCTCATCCTATCCTCCTCCTCATCCTCCTCCTCTTCCTATCCTCATCCTTATTCTCGTCCTCATCATGTCCACATCCTCATCCTAGTCCTCATCCTATCCTCATCCTCA
>NW_017721250.1:0-5907 GCF_001865875.1 Lupinus angustifolius | reverse complement strand
CATCCTATTCTCATCCTCATCCTATACTCATCCTACCCTCATCCTCATCCTATACTCATTCTCGTCCTCATCCTAACCTCCTCCTCATCCTATCCTCATCCTCATCCTCTTCCTCATCCTCTTCCTCTTCCTCATCCTCTTCCTCTTCCTCATCCTCTTCCTCTTCCTCATCCTCTTCCTCTTCCTCATCCTCTTCCTCTTCCTCATCCTCTTCCTCTTCCTCATCCTCTTCCTCTTCCTCATCCTCTTCCTCTTCCTCATCCTCTTCCTCTTCCTCATCCTCTTCCTCTTCCTCATCCTCTTCCTCTTCCTCATCCTCTTCCTCTTCCTCATCCTCTTCCTCTTCCTCATCCTCTTCCTCTTCCTCATCCTCTTCCTCTTCCTCATCCTCTTCCTCTTCCTCATCCTCTTCCTCTTCCTCATCCTCTTCCTCTTCCTCATCCTCTTCCTCTTCCTCATCCTCTTCCTCTTCCTCATCCTCTTCCTCTTCCTCATCCTCTTCCTCTTCCTCATCCTCTTCCTCTTCCTCATCCTCTTCCTCTTCCTCATCCTCTTCCTCTTCCTCATCCTCTTCCTCTTCCTCATCCTCTTCCTCTTCCTCATCCTCTTCCTCTTCCTCATCCTCTTCCTCTTCCTCATCCTCTTCCTCTTCCTCATCCTCTTCCTCTTCCTCATCCTCTTCCTCTTCCTCATCCTCTTCCTCTTCCTCATCCTCTTCCTCTTCCTCATCCTCTTCCTCTTCCTCATCCTCTTCCTCTTCCTCATCCTCTTCCTCTTCCTCATCCTCTTCCTCTTCCTCATCCTCTTCCTCTTCCTCATCCTCTTCCTCTTCCTCATCCTCTTCCTCTTCCTCATCCTCTTCCTCTTCCTCATCCTCTTCCTCTTCCTCATCCTCTTCCTCTTCCTCATCCTCTTCCTCTTCCTCATCCTCTTCCTCTTCCTCATCCTCTTCCTCTTCCTCATCCTCTTCCTCTTCCTCATCCTCTTCCTCTTCCTCATCCTCTTCCTCTTCCTCATCCTCTTCCTCTTCCTCATCCTCTTCCTCTTCCTCATCCTCTTCCTCTTCCTCATCCTCTTCCTCTTCCTCATCCTCTTCCTCTTCCTCATCCTCTTCCTCTTCCTCATCCTCTTCCTCTTCCTCATCCTCTTCCTCTTCCTCATCCTCTTCCTCTTCCTCATCCTCTTCCTCTTCCTCATCCTCTTCCTCTTCCTCATCCTCTTCCTCTTCCTCATCCTCTTCCTCTTCCTCATCCTCTTCCTCTTCCTCATCCTCTTCCTCTTCCTCATCCTCTTCCTCTTCCTCATCCTCTTCCTCTTCCTCATCCTCTTCCTCTTCCTCATCCTCTTCCTCTTCCTCATCCTCTTCCTCTTCCTCATCCTCTTCCTCTTCCTCATCCTCTTCCTCTTCCTCATCCTCTTCCTCTTCCTCATCCTCTTCCTCTTCCTCATCCTCTTCCTCTTCCTCATCCTCTTCCTCTTCCTCATCCTCTTCCTCTTCCTCATCCTCTTCCTCTTCCTCATCCTCTTCCTCTTCCTCATCCTCTTCCTCTTCCTCATCCTCTTCCTCTTCCTCATCCTCTTCCTCTTCCTCATCCTCTTCCTCTTCCTCATCCTCTTCCTCTTCCTCATCCTCTTCCTCTTCCTCATCCTCTTCCTCTTCCTCATCCTCTTCCTCTTCCTCATCCTCTTCCTCTTCCTCATCCTCTTCCTCTTCCTCATCCTCTTCCTCTTCCTCATCCTCTTCCTCTTCCTCATCCTCTTCCTCTTCCTCATCCTCTTCCTCTTCCTCATCCTCTTCCTCTTCCTCATCCTCTTCCTCTTCCTCATCCTCTTCCTCTTCCTCATCCTCTTCCTCTTCCTCATCCTCTTCCTCTTCCTCATCCTCTTCCTCTTCCTCATCCTCTTCCTCTTCCTCATCCTCTTCCTCTTCCTCATCCTCTTCCTCTTCCTCATCCTCTTCCTCTTCCTCATCCTCTTCCTCTTCCTCATCCTCTTCCTCTTCCTCATCCTCTTCCTCTTCCTCATCCTCTTCCTCTTCCTCATCCTCTTCCTCTTCCTCATCCTCTTCCTCTTCCTCATCCTCTTCCTCTTCCTCATCCTCTTCCTCTTCCTCATCCTCTTCCTCTTCCTCATCCTCTTCCTCTTCCTCATCCTCTTCCTCTTCCTCATCCTCTTCCTCTTCCTCATCCTCTTCCTCTTCCTCATCCTCATTCTCGTCCTCATCCTATCCTCATCCTCGTCCTCGTCCTCATCCTCATCCTCCTCCTATCCTCATCCTCATTCTCATCCTCATCCGCATCCTCATCCTTTCCTCACCCTCATCCTCATCCTCATCATACACTCATCCTCATCCTCGTCCTCATCCTATCCTCATCCTCATTCTCGTCCACATCCTAACCTCATCCTCCTCCACGTCCTAACCTCATCCTCATTCTCGTCCTCATCCTATCTGCGTCCTCTTCCTCTTCCTCATCCTATCCTTATCCTCATCCTCATCCTCTTCCTCTTCCTCATCCTATCCTTATCCTCATCCTCATCCTCTTCCTCTTCCTCATCCTATCCTTATCCTCATCCTCATCCTCTTCCTCTTCCTCATCCTATCCTTATCCTCATCCTCATCCTCTTCCTCTTCCTCATCCTATCCTTATCCTCATCCTCATCCTCTTCCTCTTCCTCATCCTATCCTTATCCTCATCCTCATCCTCTTCCTCTTCCTCATCCTATCCTTATCCTCATCCTCATCCTCTTCCTCTTCCTCATCCTATCCTTATCCTCATCCTCATCCTCTTCCTCTTCCTCATCCTATCCTTATCCTCATCCTCATCCTCTTCCTCTTCCTCATCCTATCCTTATCCTCATCCTCATCCTCTTCCTCTTCCTCATCCTATCCTTATCCTCATCCTCATCCTCTTCCTCTTCCTCATCCTATCCTTATCCTCATCCTCATCCTCTTCCTCTTCCTCATCCTATCCTTATCCTCATCCTCATCCTCTTCCTCTTCCTCATCCTATCCTTATCCTCATCCTCATCCTCTTCCTCTTCCTCATCCTATCCTTATCCTCATCCTCATCCTCTTCCTCTTCCTCATCCTATCCTTATCCTCATCCTCATCCTCTTCCTCTTCCTCATCCTATCCTTATCCTCATCCTCATCCTCTTCCTCTTCCTCATCCTATCCTTATCCTCATCCTCATCCTCTTCCTCTTCCTCATCCTATCCTTATCCTCATCCTCATCCTCTTCCTCTTCCTCATCCTATCCTTATCCTCATCCTCATCCTCTTCCTCTTCCTCATCCTATCCTTATCCTCATCCTCATCCTCTTCCTCTTCCTCATCCTATCCTTATCCTCATCCTCATCCTCTTCCTCTTCCTCATCCTATCCTTATCCTCATCCTCATCCTCTTCCTCTTCCTCATCCTATCCTTATCCTCATCCTCATCCTCTTCCTCTTCCTCATCCTATCCTTATCCTCATCCTCATCCTCTTCCTCTTCCTCATCCTATCCTTATCCTCATCCTCATCCTCTTCCTCTTCCTCATCCTATCCTTATCCTCATCCTCATCCTCTTCCTCTTCCTCATCCTATCCTTATCCTCATCCTCATCCTCTTCCTCTTCCTCATCCTATCCTTATCCTCATCCTCATCCTCTTCCTCTTCCTCATCCTATCCTTATCCTCATCCTCATCCTCTTCCTCTTCCTCATCCTATCCTTATCCTCATCCTCATCCTCTTCCTCTTCCTCATCCTATCCTTATCCTCATCCTCATCCTCTTCCTCTTCCTCATCCTATCCTTATCCTCATCCTCATCCTCTTCCTCTTCCTCATCCTATCCTTATCCTCATCCTCATCCTCTTCCTCTTCCTCATCCTATCCTTATCCTCATCCTCATCCTCTTCCTCTTCCTCATCCTATCCTTATCCTCATCCTCATCCTCTTCCTCTTCCTCATCCTATCCTTATCCTCATCCTCATCCTCTTCCTCTTCCTCATCCTATCCTTATCCTCATCCTCATCCTCTTCCTCTTCCTCATCCTATCCTTATCCTCATCCTCATCCTCTTCCTCTTCCTCATCCTATCCTTATCCTCATCCTCATCCTCTTCCTCTTCCTCATCCTATCCTTATCCTCATCCTCATCCTCTTCCTCTTCCTCATCCTATCCTTATCCTCATCCTCATCCTCTTCCTCTTCCTCATCCTATCCTTATCCTCATCCTCATCCTCTTCCTCTTCCTCATCCTATCCTTATCCTCATCCTCATCCTCTTCCTCTTCCTCATCCTATCCTTATCCTCATCCTCATCCTCTTCCTCTTCCTCATCCTATCCTTATCCTCATCCTCATCCTCTTCCTCTTCCTCATCCTATCCTTATCCTCATCCTCATCCTCTTCCTCTTCCTCATCCTATCCTTATCCTCATCCTCATCCTCTTCCTCTTCCTCATCCTATCCTTATCCTCATCCTCATCCTCTTCCTCTTCCTCATCCTATCCTTATCCTCATCCTCATCCTCTTCCTCTTCCTCATCCTATCCTTATCCTCATCCTCATCCTCTTCCTCTTCCTCATCCTATCCTTATCCTCATCCTCATCCTCTTCCTCTTCCTCATCCTATCCTTATCCTCATCCTCATCCTCTTCCTCTTCCTCATCCTATCCTTATCCTCATCCTCATCCTCTTCCTCTTCCTCATCCTATCCTTATCCTCATCCTCATCCTCTTCCTCTTCCTCATCCTATCCTTATCCTCATCCTCATCCTCTTCCTCTTCCTCATCCTATCCTTATCCTCATCCTCATCCTCTTCCTCTTCCTCATCCTATCCTTATCCTCATCCTCATCCTCTTCCTCTTCCTCATCCTATCCTTATCCTCATCCTCATCCTCTTCCTCTTCCTCATCCTATCCTTATCCTCATCCTCATCCTCTTCCTCTTCCTCATCCTATCCTTATCCTCATCCTCATCCTCTTCCTCTTCCTCATCCTATCCTTATCCTCATCCTCATCCTCTTCCTCTTCCTCATCCTATCCTTATCCTCATCCTCATCCTCTTCCTCTTCCTCATCCTATCCTTATCCTCATCCTCATCCTCTTCCTCTTCCTCATCCTATCCTTATCCTCATCCTCATCCTCTTCCTCTTCCTCATCCTATCCTTATCCTCATCCTCATCCTCTTCCTCTTCCTCATCCTATCCTTATCCTCATCCTCATCCTCTTCCTCTTCCTCATCCTATCCTTATCCTCATCCTCATCCTCTTCCTCTTCCTCATCCTATCCTTATCCTCATCCTCATCCTCTTCCTCTTCCTCATCCTATCCTTATCCTCATCCTCATCCTCTTCCTCTTCCTCATCCTATCCTTATCCTCATCCTCATCCTCTTCCTCTTCCTCATCCTATCCTTATCCTCATCCTCATCCTCTTCCTCTTCCTCATCCTATCCTTATCCTCATCCTCATCCTCTTCCTCTTCCTCATCCTATCCTTATCCTCATCCTCATCCTCTTCCTCTTCCTCATCCTATCCTTATCCTCATCCTCATCCTCTTCCTCTTCCTCATCCTATCCTTATCCTCATCCTCATCCTCTTCCTCTTCCTCATCCTATCCTTATCCTCATCCTCATCCTCTTCCTCTTCCTCATCCTATCCTTATCCTCATCCACATTCTCATCCTCATCCACTTCCTCATCCTCATTCTACCCCTCATCCTATCGTCATCCTCTTCCTCTTCATCTTCCTAACCCTATCCTCATCCTCATCCTCATTCTCGACCTCATCCTAAACCTCGTCCTCTTCCTCATCCTCATCCTATCCTTATCCTCATCCACATTCTTATCCTCATGCTCTTCCTCATCCTCATACTACTCCTCATCCTATCCTCATCCTCATTCTCGCCCTCATCCTATCCTCATCCTCATC
>NW_017721249.1:0-674 GCF_001865875.1 Lupinus angustifolius | reverse complement strand
TCATCCTCATCCTCATCCTCATCTTATCCTAATCCTTATCCTCATCCTTATGCTCATCCTATCCTCATACTCATCCTATCCACCTCCTCTTCCTCATCCTCATCCTCATCCTCCTCCTCCTCCTCATCCTTTCCTCTTCCACTTCCTCATCCTATCCTCAATCGCATCCTCATCCTCCTCCTCATCCTCAACCTCCTCCTATCCTAATCCTCATCCTCTTCCTCATCCTATCCTCGTCCTCATCCTCATCCTTATACTCATCCTCATCCTCATCCTCCTCCTATCCTCATCCTCATCCTCCTCCTCATCCTCAACCTCCTCCTATCCTAATCCTCATCCTCTTCCTCATCCTCATCCTCCTCCTCATCCTCAACCTCCTCCTATCCTAATCCTCATCCTCTTCCTCATCCTCATCCTCCTCCTCATCCTCAACCTCCTCCTATCCTAATCCTCATCCTCTTCCTCATCCTCATCCTCCTCCTCATCCTCAACCTCCTCCTATCCTAATCCTCATCCTCTTCCTCATCCTCATCCTCCTCCTATCCTCATCCTCATCCTCCTCCTATCCTCATCCTCATCCTATTTCTCCTCTTATCCTCGTCCTCATCCTATCCTCGTCCTCATCCTAATCTTGGCCTCATCCTATCCTCATCCTCCTCCTCCAACTCCTCATC
>NW_017721247.1:0-1984 GCF_001865875.1 Lupinus angustifolius | reverse complement strand
CATCCTTATCCTCATCCTATCCTCATCCTATGCTCAACCTCTTGCTCATCCTCTTGCTCATCCTATCCTCATCCTCATCCTATCCTCATCCTATGCTCATCCTCTCCTCATCCTATCCTCGTCCTCATCCTATCCTCAATCTCATCCTCATCCTCATCCTATCCACGTCCTCATCCTATTCACGACCTCATCCTCATCCTATCGTCATCCTCGTCCTCATCCTATTCTCAATCTCATCCTCATCCTCCTCCTTAACCTCATCCTATCCACGTCCTCATCCTCATCCTATTCACGTCCTCATCCTCATCCTATCGTCATCCCCATCTTCATCCTATCCTCATCCTCATCCTCATCCCATCCTCGTCCTCATCCTACGCTCATCCTCATCCCATCCTCGTCCTCATCCTACGCTCATCCTCATTCTCATCCTATCCTCATCCTATCCTCCTCCTCATCCTCATCCTCATCCTCATCCTATCCCCGTCCTCATCCTCATCCTTTCCACGTCCTCATTCTCATCCTCATTCTCATCCTCATCCTCATCCTCTTCCTCATCCTATCCTCATCCTCATCCTATCCACGTCCTCCTCCACATCCTCATCCTCATCCTCATCCTATCTTCCTCCTCCTCCTCCTCTTACTCATCCTATCCTCATCCTCATCCTCTTCCGCATCCTATCCTCCTCCTCATCATATCCATGTCCTCCTCCTTATCCTCATCCTCATGTTATCCTAATCCTTATCCTCATCCTCATCCTCATCCTCATCCTATCCTAATCCTCATCCTATCTTTGTCCTCATCCTCATCCTCATCCTATCCTCCTCCTCCTCCTCATCCTCATCCTCATCCTATCCTCATCCTCATCCTAACCTCATCCTCATCCTATCCTCATCCTATTCTCGTCCTCATCCACATCCTATCCACGTCCGAATCCTCACCCTCATCCTCATCCTCCTCCTCCAATTCCTCATCCTATCCTCATCCTCATCCTATCCTCGTCCTCATCGTCATCCTCATCCTATCCACGTCGTCATCCTCATCCTATCCACGTCCTCGTCCACATCCTATCCTCATCCTCCTCATATCCTCATCCTCTTCCTCCTCCTATCCTCGTCCTCGTCCACATCCTCAACCTATCCTCATCCTCATCCTATCCTCACCCTCTTCCTCATCTTATCCTCGACCTCATCCTCATCCTCATCCTCATCCTATCCTGGTCCTCATACTATCCCTATCCTCATCCTCATCCTATCCTCGTCCTCATCCTCATCCTCATCCTCATCCTCATCCTATCCACATCGTCATCCTCATCCTATCCACGTCCTCGTCCTCATTGTTTTCCAATCCTCATCCTTATACTCATCCTATCGTCATCCTCCTCCTATCCTCGTCCTCATCCTCATCCTCATCCTATCCTCACCCACTTCCTCATCTTATCCTCAAATCCTATCCTCATCATCATCCTCATCCTATCCTCGTCTTCATCATCATCCTCATCCTATCCACGTCGTCATCCTCATCCTATCCACGTCCTCGTCCTCATCCTATTCTCATCCTCCTCCAATCCTCATCCTCTTCCTCCTCCTATCCTCGTCCTCATCCTCATCCTATCCTTGTCATCATCCTCATCCTATCCTCCTTCTCATCCTCATCCTCACCCTCTTCCTCAACCTATCCTCGCCCTCATCCTCATCCTATCCTCCTCCTCATCCTCATCCTCATCCTCATCCAATCCTCATCCTCTTCCTCATCCTATCCTCTTCTTAATCCTATCCTCGTCCTCATCCTCATCCTCTTGCTCATCCTATCCTCGTCCTCATCCTCATCCTCATCCTATCCTCATCCTATCCTCATTCTCTCCGCATCCTATCCTCATCCTATCCTCAATGTCATCCTCATCCTCAATCTCATCCTCATCCTCATCCTATCCTCATCCTATCCTCGTCCTCATCCTATCCTCGTCCTCTTCCTATCCTCATCCTC
>NW_017721246.1:0-224 GCF_001865875.1 Lupinus angustifolius | reverse complement strand
TCCTCATCCTATTCACGTCTTCATCCTCATCCTATCCTCATCCTCATCCTATCCTCATCCTCATCATATCGTCGTCCTCATTCTATCCTCGTCCTCATCCTCATCCTATCTTCATCCTCATTCTATCCTCCTCCTCATCCTCATCCTATTCCTCATCCTATCCTCATCCTAACCACGTCCTCATCCTCATCCTCATCCTCTTCCTCATCCTCATCCTAATCCTC
>NW_017721245.1:0-912 GCF_001865875.1 Lupinus angustifolius | reverse complement strand
CCTATCCTCGTCCTCTTCCTCATCCTATCCTCATCCTCATCCTATCCACGTCCTCCTCGTCCTCATCCTCATCCTATCCTCCTCGTCCTCCTCTTACTCATCCTATCCCTATCCTCATCCTCTTCCTCATCCTATCCTCCTCTTCATCATATCCACGTCCTCCTCCTTATCCTCATCCTCATGCTATCCTAATCCTTATCCTCATCCTCATCCTCATCCTATCCTCATCCTCATCTTCACCTCATCCTCATCCTATCCTCATCATCATCCTCATCCTATCCTCGTCCTCATCCACATCCTATCCACGTCCGAATCCTCACCCTCATCCTCATCCTCCTCCTATCCTCATCCCCATCCTATCCTCGTCCTCATCGTCATCCTCATCCTATCCACGTCGTCATCCTCATCCTATCCTCGTCCTCGTCCTCATCCTATCTTCATCCTCCTCCTATCCTCATCCTCTTCCTCCTTCTATCCTCGTCCTCATCCTCATCCTATCCTTGTCCTCATCCTCATCCTATCCTCCTCCTCATCCTCATCCTCACCCTCTTGTTCATCCTATCCTCGTCCTCATCCTCATCCTATCCTCCTCCTCATCCTCATCCTTATCCTCATCAACATCCTCATCCTTATCCAATCATCATCCTATCCTCATCCTCTTCCTCATCCTATCCTCTTCCTCATCCTATCCTCGTCCTCATCCTCATCCCCTTGCTCATCCTATCCTCGTCCTCATCCTCATCATCATCCTCATCCTATCGACATCCTATCCTCATCCTATCCTCATTCTCTCCTCATCCTATCCTCATCCTATCCTCAATCTCATCCTCATCCTCATCCTCCTCATCCTATCCACGTCCTCATCCTCATCCTATTCACGTCCTCATCCTTATCCTATCGTCATCCTCATCC
>NW_017721244.1:0-1115 GCF_001865875.1 Lupinus angustifolius | reverse complement strand
TCCTCATCCTATCCTCGTCCTCATCCTATCCTCAATCTCATCCTCATCCTCATCTTATCCACGTCCTCATCCTATTCACGACCTCATCCTCATCTTATCGTCATCCTCGTCCTCATCCTATCCTCAATCTCATCCTCCTCCTCAACCTCATCCTATCCACGTCCTCATCCTCATCCTATGCACGTCCTCTTCCTCATCCTATCCTCATCCTCATCCTATCCTCATCCTCATCCTATCCTCATCCTCATCCTATCCTCATCCTCATCCTATCCTCATCCTCATCCTATCCTCATCCTCATCCTATCCTCATCCTCATCCTATCCTCATCCTCATCCTATCCTCATCCTCATCCTATCCTCATCCTCATCCTATCCTCATCCTCATCCTATCCTCATCCTCATCCTATCCTCATCCTCATCCTATCCTCATCCTCATCCTATCCTCATCCTCATCCTATCCTCATCCTCATCCTATCCTCATCCTCATCCTATCCTCATCCTCATCCTATCCTCATCCTCATCCTATCCTCATCCTCATCCTATCCTCATCCTCATCCTATCCTCATCCTCATCCTATCCTCATCCTCATCCTCTTCCTCATCCTATCCTCCTTCTCATCCTATCCATGTCCTCCTCCTTATCCTCATCCTCATGCTATCCTAATCCTTATCCTCATCCTCATCCTCATCCTATCCTCCTCCTCATTCTCATCCTCGTCCTCATCCTATCCTCAACCTCATCCTAACCTTGTCCTCATCCACATCCTATCCACGTCCTCATCCTCACCCTCATCCTCATCCTCCTCCTATCCTCATCCTCTTCTTGTGCCTCCTACTATCCTCGTCCTCATCCTCATCCTATCCACGTCCTCATCCTCATCCTCTCCTCCTCCTCATCTTCTTCCTCATTATATCCTCGTCCTCATCCTAATCCTATCCACCTCGTCATCCTCGTCCTCATGCTATCCTCGTGCTTATCCTCATCCTCATCCTCATCTTTTGCCTCATCCTATCCACATCCTCATCCTATCCTCGTCCTCATCCTCATCCTATCCTCATTTTCATCGTCCTCCTATCCTCATCCTCGTCCTTATCCACATCCTCATCCTCATCCTCA
>NW_017721243.1:0-370 GCF_001865875.1 Lupinus angustifolius | reverse complement strand
CTCATCTTATCCTCATCCTCATCCTATCCTCTTCCTCATCCTCATCCTCATCCTATCTTCTTCCTCATCCTATCCTTATCCTCATCCTATCCTCGTCCTCATCCTCAACCTCATCCTGTCCTCAGCCTATCCTCTTCCTCATCCTGTCCTCATCCTGTCCTCTTCAAATCCTCACTCTCTTCCTCATCCTATCCTCATCCTCCTCCTCTTCCTAATCCTATCTTCATGCTCATCCTCTTCCTCTTCCTTATCCTATCCTCGTCCTCATCCTCATCCTCATTCTATCCTCCTCCTCATCCTCATCCTGATCCTCATCCACATCCTCATCCTCATCCTCATTCTCACTCTCATCCTCATCCTCATCCTCATC
>NW_017721242.1:0-1186 GCF_001865875.1 Lupinus angustifolius | reverse complement strand
CTATCCTCATCCTCTTCCTCATCCTCTTCCTATCCACGTCCTCATCCTCATCCTATCCTCTTCCTCCTCCTCATCCTCATCCTATCCTCGTCCTCATCCTCTTCCTCATCCTATCCTCATCCTATCCTAATTCTCATCTTTTCCTCATCCTCATCCTCATCCTTATCCTCATCCTATCCTCGTCCTCATCCTCATCTTCATCGTGTTCCTCATCCTATCCTCGTCCTCATCCTCATCCTCTTCCTCATCCTATCCTCGTCCTCATCCTGATCCTCTTCCTCATCCTCTTCCTCATCCCCATTCTATCCTCGTCCTCATCCTCATCTTATCCTCATCCTCTTCGTCATCCTCATCCTAACCTCATCCCCATTCTATCCTCGTCCTCATCCTCATCTTATCCTCATCCTCTTCGTCATCCTCATCCTAACCTCATCCTAATCCTCTTGCTCATCATATCCTCGTCCTCATCCTTATCCTCATCCTTCCCTCATCCTATCCTCATCCTCTTCCTCATCCTCATCCTTATCCTCATCCTCTTCCTCATCCTCGTCGTCATCCTCATCCCACACTCATAGTCATCATCATCCTCATCCTCATCCTCTTCCTCATCCTATCCTCATCTTCATCCTCATCCTCATGCTATCCTCGTCCTCATCCTCATCCTCATCCTCATCCTCATCCTATCCTCATCCTAATCCTCTTCCTCATCCTATCCTCGTCCTCTTCCTTATCCTCATCCTTCCCTCATCCTATCCTCATCCTTTTCCTCATCCTCATCCTCATCCTCTTCCTCATCCTCATCCTATCCTCATCGTCATCCACCGCCTCATCCTCATCCTCATCCTCTTCCTCATCCTATGCTCATCCTCTTCCTCATCCTATCCTCATCCTCATCTTGTCCTCGTCCTCATCATACCCTCGTCCTCATCCTATCCTCATCATCATCCTCTTCCTCATCCTATCCTCATCCTCATCTTGTCCTCGTCCTCATCATACCCTCGTCCTCATCCTATCCTCATCATCATCCTCTTCCTCATCCTATCCTCATCCTCATCTTGTCCTCGTCCTCATCATACCCTCGTCCTCATCCTATCCTCATCATCATCCTCTTCCTCATCCTATCCTCATCCTCATCTTGTCCTCGTCCTCATCATACCCTCGTCCTCATCCTATCCTCATCATCATC
>NW_017721241.1:0-1026 GCF_001865875.1 Lupinus angustifolius | reverse complement strand
CCTCATCCTATCCTCATCGTCTTCCTCATCCTATCCTCGTCCTCTTCCTCATCCTATCCTCATCCTCACCCTCATCCTATCCTCGACCTCATCCTCATCATATCCTCATCCTATCCTCATCCTCATCCAATCCTCTTCCTCATCCTATCCTCATCCGATCCACGTCCTCATCCTCTTCCTTATCCTATCCTCATCCGATCCACGTCCTCATCCTCTTCCTTATCCTATCCTCATCCGATCCACGTCCTCATCCTCTTCCTTATCCTATCCTCATCCGATCCACGTCCTCATCCTCTTCCTTATCCTATCCTCATCCGATCCACGTCCTCATCCTCTTCCTTATCCTATCCTCATCCGATCCACGTCCTCATCCTCTTCCTTATCCTATCCTCATCCGATCCACGTCCTCATCCTCTTCCTTATCCTATCCTCATCCGATCCACGTCCTCATCCTCTTCCTTATCCTATCCTCATCCTCATCTTCATGCTCATCCTCATCCTCTTCCTCTTCCTACCCTCATCCTCATCCCCTGCCTCATCGTCATCCTATCCTCGTCCTCATCCTCATCCTGTCCTCATCCTACACTCTTCCTCATCCAATCCTCTTCCTCATCCTATCCTCATCCTCATCCTCATCCTATCCTCATCCTATCCTCATCCTATTCCTCATCGTCACCCCATCCTCATCCTCATCCTAATCTTAATCCTATTCCTCATCCGCATCCTATCCTCATCCTCACCTCTTCCTCATCCTCATCCTCATCCTATCCTCATCCTCATCCTATCCTCGTTCGCATCCTCGCCCTCATCCTATCCTCGTCCTATGAACGTCCTCATCCTGTCCTCATCCTCATCCTCTTCCTCATCCTCATCCTCATCCTCTTCCTCATCCCCATCCTATCCTCATCCTCGTCCTCTTCCTCATCCAATCTAAGTCATCATCCTCATCCTATCCACTTCTTCATCCTCATCCTATCCTCCTCCTCCTCCTCATCCTATCCTCATTCTCTTCCTCATCCTCATCCT
>NW_017721240.1:0-1109 GCF_001865875.1 Lupinus angustifolius | reverse complement strand
ATCCTCATCCTCATCCTCATCCTCATCCTCATCCTCATCCTCATCCTCATCCTCTTCCTCATCCCCATCCTATCCTCATCCTCGTCCTCTTCCTCATCCTATCTAAGTCATCATCCTCATCCTATCCACTTATTCATCCTCATCCTATCCTCCTCCTCCTCCTCATCCTCATCGTCTTCCTCATCCAATCCTCGTCCTCATCCTCATCCTATCCACGTCCTTATCCTCATCCTCATCCTCGTGCTCATCCTCATCCTCGTCCTCATCCTCATCCTATCCATGTCCTCTTCCTCATCCTCATCCTCATCCTCCTCCTCATCCTCAGCTTATCCTCATCCTCATCCTATCCTAGTACTCATCCTCCTCCTATCCTCATCGTCATCCTCATCCTATCCTCATCCTATTCCTTATCCAATCCTCCTGCTCATCCACATCCTCATCCTCTTGCTCCTCCTATCCTCATCCTCATCCGCATCGTATCCTCATCCTCATCCTAATCCTATCCTCGTCCGCATCGTATCCTCGTCCTCATCCTAATCCTATCCTCATCCTATCCTCCTCCTTATCCTCTTCCTCATCGTATCCTCCTCCTCATCCTCATCCTCATCCTCATCCTATCCTCATCCTCTTCCTCATCCTCATCCTTATCTTATCCTCATCCTCTTCCTCATCCTATCCTCCTCCTCATCCTCATCCTCATCCTCTTCCTAATCCTCATCCTATCCTCGTCCTCGTCCTCTTCCTCATCCTATCCACATCCTCATCCTCATCCTATCCTCCTCGTCATCATCATCCTATCCTCATCCTCCTCCTCTTCCTCATCCTATTCTCATTCTCATCCTCTTCGTCATCCTATCCTCATCCTCTTCCTCATCTTCATCCTCATCCTATCCTCATCCTCGTCGTCATCGTCATCCTCATCCCATCCTCATCCTCTTCCTCATCCTCATCCACCTCCTCATCCTATCCTCATCCTCTTCCTCATCCTATCCTCATCCTCATCCTCACCCTCAACCTATCCTCGTCCTCACCCTCAACCTATCCTCGTCCTCATCCTCATCATATCCTCATCCTATCCTCATCCTCATCCAATCCTCGTCCTCATCCTC
>NW_017721239.1:11361-12747 GCF_001865875.1 Lupinus angustifolius | reverse complement strand
ATCCTCATCCTAATCCTCATCCTATCCTCATCCTCTTCCTCATCCTATCTTTGTCCTAATCCTAATCCTATCCTACTTCTCCTCCTCTTCCTCATCCTCATTCTATCCTCGTCCTCATCCTCATCCTCATCCTATCCTCGTCCTCATCCTCATCCTCATCCTCATCGTATCCTCATCCTCATCCTTGTCTTCATCCTCATCCTATCCTCATCGTCATCCTCAGCCACATGCTCCTCCTCTTCCTCATCCTCATCCGCTTCCTCATCTTATCCTCATCCTCTTTCTCATCCTATACTCGTCCTAATCCTCATCCTATCCTCATCCTCATCATCATCCTCATCCTAATCCCGTCCTCATCCCCATCCTCATACTCATCCTATCCACATCCTCATCCTCATCCTATCCTCGTCCTCATCCTATCCTCATCCTATCCTCATCCTCATCATCATCCTCATCCTAATCCCGTCCTCATCCCCATCCTCATCCCCATCCTCATACTCATCCTATCCACATCCTCATCCTCATCCTATCCACGTCCTCATCCTCACCCTCACCCTCATCCTATCCACATCCTCATCCTCACCCTCATCCTATCCTCATCCTCACCCTCATCCTCTTCCTCATCCTATCCTCTTCCTCATTCTCATCCTATCCTCATCCTCTTCTAAATCCTATCCACATCCTCTTCCTCATCCTCATCCTATCCTCGTCATCGTCCTCGTCCTCTTCCTCATCCTATCCACATCCTCTTCCTCATCGTCATCATATCCTCGTCCTCATCCTCATCCTATCCTCATCCTCATCCTCTTCCTCATCCTATCCCCATCATCATCCTCTTCCTCATCATGTCCTCGTCCTCATCCTATCCTTGTCCTCATCCTCATCCTATCCTCGTCCTCATCCTCGTCCTCATCCTCATCCTATTATTACTCATCTATCCTCATCCTCATCCTCCTCAGCCTCCTCCTTATCCTATCCTCATCCTCATCCCCATCCTCATCCTATCCAAATCCTCATCCTCATCCTATCCATGTCTTCATCCTCACCCTCATCCAATCCACGTCCTCATCCTCACCCTCACCCTATCCTCTTCCTCATTCTCATGCTCACCCTCATCCTCCTCCTATCCTCATCCTCTTCCTCATCCTATCCCTATCCTCTTCCTCATCCTATCCTCGTCGTCATCCTCATCCTATCCTCATCCTCTTCCTCATCCTCATCCTATCCTCATCCTATCCTCGTCCTCATCCTCATCCTCATCCTATCCTGATCCTCTTCTTCATCCTATCCTCATCCTTTCCTCATCCTCTTCCTCATCCTATCCTCATCCTCTTCCTCATCTTGTTCCTCATCCTCATCCTATCCTCGTCCTCATCCTCATCCTCA
>NW_017721239.1:10342-11261 GCF_001865875.1 Lupinus angustifolius | reverse complement strand
CTTCCTCATCCTATCCACATCCTCTTCCTCATCCTCATCATAATCTTGTGCTCATCCTCATCCTATCCTCATCCTCATCCTCTTCCTAATCCTATCCCCATCCTCATTCTCTTCCTCATCCTATCCTCGTCCTCATTCTTATCCTGTCCACGTCCTCATCCTCACCCTCATCCTATCCACGTCCTCATCCTCACCCTCATCCTATTCTCATCCTTATTCTCACCCTCATCCTCCTCCTATCCTCATCCTCTTCCTCCTCCTATCCTCATCTTCATCCTCATTGTATCGTCGTCCTCATCCTAATCCTATCCACATCCTATCCTGATCCTATCCTCCTCCTCATCCTCATCTTCATCCTCATCCTCTTCCTCATCCTATCCTCGTCCTCATCCTCATCCTCATCCTATCCTCGTCCTCATCCTCATCCTCATCCTATCCTCGTCCTCATCCTCATCCTCATCCTATCCTCGTCCTCATCCTCATCCTCATCCTATCCTCGTCCTCATCCTCATCCTCATCCTATCCTCGTCCTCATCCTCATCCTCATCCTATCCTCGTCCTCATCCTCATCCTCATCCTATCCTCGTCCTCATCCTCATCCTCATCCTATCCTCGTCCTCATCCTCATCCTCATCCTATCCTCGTCCTCATCCTCATCCTCATCCTATCCTCGTCCTCATCCTCATCCTCATCCTATCCTCGTCCTCATCCTCATCCTCATCCTATCCTCGTCCTCATCCTCATCCTCATCCTATCCTCGTCCTCATCCTCATCCTCATCCTATCCTCGTCCTCATCCTCATCCTCATCCTATCCTCGTCCTCATCCTCATCCTCATCCTATCCTCGTCCTCATCCTCATCCTCATCCTATCCTCGTCCTCATCCTCATCCTATCCTTATCCTCATCCTCTGCCTCATC
>NW_017721239.1:9893-10242 GCF_001865875.1 Lupinus angustifolius | reverse complement strand
TACCCTCCTCCTCCAAATCCTCATCCTATCCTCATCCTCATCCTATCCTCGTCCTGATCCTATCCTCATCCTCATCCTATCCTCCTCCTTATATCATCCTCCTCCTCCTTATCCTCATCCTCCTCCTCTAATTCCTCACCTATCCTCATCCTCATCCTATCCTCGTCCTCATCTTCATCCTATCGTCATCCTATCCTCATCCTCATCCTCATCCTATCCTCATCCGCTTCCTCATCCTATCCTCGTCCTCTTCCTCATCATATCCACATCCTCTTCCTCATCTTCATCATATCCTCGTCCTCATCCTCACCCTATCCTCATCCTCATCTTGTCCTCGTCCTCATCCTCA
>NW_017721239.1:9112-9793 GCF_001865875.1 Lupinus angustifolius | reverse complement strand
TCCTCTTCCTCATCCTATCCTCGTCCTCATCCTCATCCTCATCCTCATCCTCATCCTATCCTCGTACTCGTCCTCTTCCTCATCCTCATCCTATCCTCGTCCTCATTCTCTTCGCCCTCTTATCCACATCCTCTTCCTCATCCTCATCATATCCTCGTTCTCATCCTCATCCTATCCTCATCCTCATCCTCTTCCTCATCCTATCCCCATCCTCATCCTCTTCCTCATCCTATCCTCGTCCTCTTCCTCATCCTCATCCTATCCTCGTCCTCATCCTATCCTCATCCTATCCTCATTCTTATCCTCATCTTATCCTCGTCCTCATCATCATCCTCTTCCTAATCCCGTCCTCAACCTCATCCCCATCCTCATCCTCATCCTATCCACATCCTCATCCTCATCATATCCACGTCCTCATCCTATCCATGTCCTCATCCTCACCCTCATCCTATCCTCATCCTTATTTTCACCCTCATCCTCATCCTCCTCCTATCCTCATCCTCTTCCTCCTCCTATTCTAATCTTCATCGTATCCTCGTCCTCATCCTAATCCTATCCTCATCCTATCCTCCTCCTCATCCGCATCCTCGTTGTTGTGCAATGACTCAATCTCTATATAACATCAATACAAGTTATGGGCTTGGGCTGATGTAAAGGGGTTGGGGTAGAGGGCTATATATA
>NW_017721239.1:8208-9012 GCF_001865875.1 Lupinus angustifolius | reverse complement strand
GTGGAGTTCCGCTGCATTGTGACAGTCAGAGTGCTATCTTCTTGGCAAAGAATCAGGTGTATCATGCTAGGACCAAACATATTGACGTGAGATTTCATAAGATCAAAGAGTTGATAGCTTGTAGGTAGATACTATTGCAGAAGGTTCACACTTCAGAAAATGCAGCTGATATGTTAACCAAACCGGTTACTCTGGACAACTTCAGGCATTGCCTGAGCTTGTTGAACATTCACTGATGATGGACTATGGAGCGCCCCCAACCCAATGGCGCAAGATGGAGATTGATGATCTTCGTCAAGGTGGAGATTGTTGTGCAATGACTCATATCTCTAGATAACAGCAATACAAGTTATGGGCTTGGGCTGATGTAAAGGGGTTGGGGTAGAGGGCTATATATATTGATGTTATGAAAACCTAATGTAACAAGGAGAAGAATAGTAAAACACTAATCCTTATTCTCTAATAATATATAGTGGTAGCCGCTCAACGCTCCCGGGGATGTAGGCACAATTGGCCGAACCTCGTTACCAAATCTCTTGTGTTATTCTCTTGTCTCTATACTCTTTTCTATTTGATTGTTTGCTTGTTCCCAACACTCATCCACTTCCTCTTCCTCATCGTATCCTCCTCCTCATCCTCGTCCTCATCCTCATCCAATCCTCATCCAATCCTCATCTAATCCTCATCCTCATCCTATCCTCATCATGTTCCTCATCCTATCCTCGTCCTCATCTTCATCCTAACCTCATCTTATCCTCATCCTCATCCTTATCCTATCCTCATCCTCTTCCTCATCCTATCCTC
>NW_017721239.1:7593-8108 GCF_001865875.1 Lupinus angustifolius | reverse complement strand
TCATCCTATCCACATCCTCTTCCTCATCCTCATCATATCCTCGTCCTCATCCTCATCCTCTTCCTCATCCTATCCTCGTCCCCATCCTCATCCACTTCCTCATCCTATCCTCGTCCTCATTCTTATCCTATCCACGTCCTCATCCTCACCCTCATCCTATTCTCATCCTCATTCTCACCCTCATCCTCCTCCTATCCTCATCCTCTTCCTCCTCCTATCCCCATCTTCATCCTCATTGTATCCTCGTCCTCATCCTAATCCTATCCACATCCTATCCTCCTCCTCATCCTCATCCTCATCCTCATCGTATCCTCCTCCTCATCCTCATCTTCATCCTCATCCTCTTCCTCATCCTATCCTCGTCCTCATCCTCATCCAATCCTCATCCAATCCTCATCCTCATCCTGATACTATCCTCGTCCTCATCTTCATCCTATCCTCTTCCTCATCCTCATCCTATCCTCATCCTCTTCCTCATCCTATCCTCGTCCTCATCCTCATCCTATCCTCGTCAT
>NW_017721239.1:7253-7493 GCF_001865875.1 Lupinus angustifolius | reverse complement strand
CATCCTATCCTCGTCCTCATCCTATCCTCATCCTATCCACATTCTTATCCTCATCCTATCGTCATCCTCATCATCATCCTCTTCCTAATCCCGTCCTCATCCTCATCCCCATCCTCATCCTCATCCTATCCACATCCTCATCCTCATCTTATCCACATCCTCATCCTCACCCTCACCCTCATCCTATCCACATCCTCATCCTCACCCTCATCCTATCCTCATCCTCATCCTCTTCCTCCT
>NW_017721239.1:6693-7153 GCF_001865875.1 Lupinus angustifolius | reverse complement strand
CTCATCCTATCCTCATCCTCTTCCTCATCCTATCCTCATTCGCTTCCTCATCCTATCCTCGTCCTCATCTATCCTCTTCCTATCCTCATCCTATCCTCGTCTTCATCCTATCCTCATCCTGTCCTCGTCCTCGTCCTCATCCTCATCCTCATCCTCATCCTATCCTCGTCCTCGTCCTCTTCCTCATCCTATCCACATCCTCTTCCTCATGCTCATCATCTCCTCGTCCTCATCCTCATCCTCTTCCTCATCCTATCCTCGTCCTCATCCTCATCCTATCCACATCCTCTTCCTCATCCTCATCCTATCCTTGTCCTCATCCTCATCCTCATCCTATCCTCGTCCTCGTCCTCTTCCTCATCGTATCCACATCATCTTCCTCATACTCATCATAGTCTCGTCCTCATCCTCATCCTCTTCCTCTTCCTCATCCTATCCCTCATCCTCATCCTATCCTCTT
>NW_017721239.1:0-6593 GCF_001865875.1 Lupinus angustifolius | reverse complement strand
GTCCTCATCATCACCCTCATGCTATCCTCATCCTCATTCTCACCCTCATCCTCCTCCTATCCTCATCCTCATCCTCATCCTCTTCCTCCTCCTATCCCCATCCTCATCCTCTTCCTCGTCCTCTTTCTCATCCTATCCTCATCCTCATCCTCATCCTATCCTCATCCTCTTCGTCATCCTATCCTCATCCTCCTCCTCATCCTATCCTCTTTCTGATCCTGATCCTATCCTCGTCCTCATTCTCATCCTCATCCTCATCCTCATCCTATCCTCGTCCTCGTCCTCTTCCTCATCCTCATCATAATCTCGTCCTCATCCTCATCCTCTTCCTCATCCTGATGGATCGTTTTAGCTTGAACTTAGATTTGTGAATGTGTGAATTCGGTTTTGGGGAATTAGGGTAATTTTGGGGTAGATGTGGCTTCGGTTTGGGATGTATAATTAGGCTAGGGTTTGTGTATGGTTTGTAGGATGAAGGTGAAGGTGGAAAAGAATGGAAGGTGAGGAGCGCCACAAGCAATGCTGCTTGATAAGCTATGGGGTTCGCCACAAGCAAGGATGCTTGATAAGAACAAGTATGGTGGTGGCCACGGCCAACCTAGGTTTAGGAGAAGTGCTCTCAACTAAAACAATTCAAATTTACTCAAAATTCAACTTAACTTTTATTAATGATTTGATCAAACTATAAATAGGCAAAGTTGCCTTGGCTGAATAGATAAAATAGAAGATAGAAATCAAATTATCTTCTAATAAACATAAAAATAAAATCCTAAGTAATATCAATTGGTTGAGCTGAATTGCTTGTTTGACTTAGTCTTGAGTGTAATTCGGTTTTGGTGGATGGTTGGCCGAATTTGTTGAGGAGAAGGAAGAGACTTGATCAATTTTACTTCATCTTGAGGAACTAATCATATTTAATTTGAATCCAATCTGATTTGTTGTTGGTTGGAGATGAGATTAGGATTCCCTATTTTATAATTCCCAACCCATTTACATGAATTAAATACTAACAATGAAAATAAACCTAAGACTGTATGAGAATGCAATCTCACTTATTTGAATCAATCAAAATAAAATAAACCTAAGTATAAAGTGACCTAAGGACATAAATGTCCTCCTCACATACCCTCTCCCGGGTCAATTGTGTCCTTTGAGACTTTAAGGATCCCTGCCTTGGCTTTGGCCCTAGTTGTAGGAACATCAAGACTTATCTTGCCCTTGGAATCAAAGGCTTCCTTAGGAGGGTTTACATCACATCCTATCCCCATCCTCTTCCTCATCCTATCCTCGACCTCACCCTCATCCTATCCACGTCCTCATCCTCACCCTCATCCTATCCACGTCCTCATCCTCACCCTCATCCTATCCACGTCCTCATCCTCACCCTCATCCTATCTTCATCCTCATTCTCACCCTCATCCTCCTCCTATCCTCATCCTCATCCCCATCCTCTTCCTCCTCCTATCCTCATCCTCATCCAAATTTAGTCCTCCTCCTAATCCTATCCTCATCCTATCCTCATCCTATCCTCCTCCTCATCCTCATCGTCATCCTCATCGTATCCTCCTCCTCATCCTCATCCTTATCCTCTCCCTCATCCTATCCTCGTCCTCATCTTCATCCAATCCACATCCAATCGTCATCTTATCCTCATCCTCATCCTCATCCTATCCTCGTCCTCATCCTATCCTCAACCTCCTCCTCATCCTATCCTCAACCTCCTCCTCATCCTATCCTCAACCTCCTCCTCATCCTATCCTCAACCTCCTCCTCATCCTATCCTCAACCTCCTCCTCATCCTATCCTCAACCTCCTCCTCATCCTATCCTCAACCTCCTCCTCATCCTATCCTCAACCTCCTCCTCATCCTATCCTCAACCTCCTCCTCATCCTATCCTCAACCTCCTCCTCATCCTATCCTCAACCTCCTCCTCATCCTATCCTCAACCTCCTCCTCATCCTATCCTCAACCTCCTCCTCATCCTATCCTCAACCTCCTCCTCATCCTATCCTCAACCTCCTCCTCATCCTATCCTCAACCTCCTCCTCATCCTATCCTCAACCTCCTCCTCATCCTATCCTCAACCTCCTCCTCATCCTATCCTCAACCTCCTCCTCATCCTATCCTCAACCTCCTCCTCATCCTATCCTCAACCTCCTCCTCATCCTATCCTCAACCTCCTCCTCATCCTATCCTCAACCTCCTCCTCATCCTATCCTCAACCTCCTCCTCATCCTATCCTCAACCTCCTCCTCATCCTATCCTCAACCTCCTCCTCATCCTATCCTCAACCTCCTCCTCATCCTATCCTCAACCTCCTCCTCATCCTATCCTCAACCTCCTCCTCATCCTATCCTCAACCTCCTCCTCATCCTATCCTCAACCTCCTCCTCATCCTATCCTCAACCTCCTCCTCATCCTATCCTCAACCTCCTCCTCATCCTATCCTCAACCTCCTCCTCATCCTATCCTCAACCTCCTCCTCATCCTATCCTCAACCTCCTCCTCATCCTATCCTCAACCTCCTCCTCATCCTATCCTCAACCTCCTCCTCATCCTATCCTCAACCTCCTCCTCATCCTATCCTCAACCTCCTCCTCATCCTATCCTCAACCTCCTCCTCATCCTATCCTCAACCTCCTCCTCATCCTATCCTCAACCTCCTCCTCATCCTATCCTCAACCTCCTCCTCATCCTATCCTCAACCTCCTCCTCATCCTATCCTCAACCTCCTCCTCATCCTATCCTCAACCTCCTCCTCATCCTATCCTCAACCTCCTCCTCATCCTATCCTCAACCTCCTCCTCATCCTATCCTCAACCTCCTCCTCATCCTATCCTCAACCTCCTCCTCATCCTATCCTCAACCTCCTCCTCATCCTATCCTCAACCTCCTCCTCATCCTATCCTCAACCTCCTCCTCATCCTATCCTCAACCTCCTCCTCATCCTATCCTCAACCTCCTCCTCATCCTATCCTCAACCTCCTCCTCATCCTATCCTCAACCTCCTCCTCATCCTATCCTCAACCTCCTCCTCATCCTATCCTCAACCTCCTCCTCATCCTATCCTCAACCTCCTCCTCATCCTATCCTCAACCTCCTCCTCATCCTATCCTCAACCTCCTCCTCATCCTATCCTCAACCTCCTCCTCATCCTATCCTCAACCTCCTCCTCATCCTATCCTCAACCTCCTCCTCATCCTATCCTCAACCTCCTCCTCATCCTATCCTCAACCTCCTCCTCATCCTATCCTCAACCTCCTCCTCATCCTATCCTCAACCTCCTCCTCATCCTATCCTCAACCTCCTCCTCATCCTATCCTCAACCTCCTCCTCATCCTATCCTCAACCTCCTCCTCATCCTATCCTCAACCTCCTCCTCATCCTATCCTCAACCTCCTCCTCATCCTATCCTCAACCTCCTCCTCATCCTATCCTCAACCTCCTCCTCATCCTATCCTCAACCTCCTCCTCATCCTATCCTCAACCTCCTCCTCATCCTATCCTCAACCTCCTCCTCATCCTATCCTCAACCTCCTCCTCATCCTATCCTCAACCTCCTCCTCATCCTATCCTCAACCTCCTCCTCATCCTATCCTCAACCTCCTCCTCATCCTATCCTCAACCTCCTCCTCATCCTATCCTCAACCTCCTCCTCATCCTATCCTCAACCTCCTCCTCATCCTATCCTCAACCTCCTCCTCATCCTATCCTCAACCTCCTCCTCATCCTATCCTCAACCTCCTCCTCATCCTATCCTCAACCTCCTCCTCATCCTATCCTCAACCTCCTCCTCATCCTATCCTCAACCTCCTCCTCATCCTATCCTCAACCTCCTCCTCATCCTATCCTCAACCTCCTCCTCATCCTATCCTCAACCTCCTCCTCATCCTATCCTCAACCTCCTCCTCATCCTATCCTCAACCTCCTCCTCATCCTATCCTCAACCTCCTCCTCATCCTATCCTCAACCTCCTCCTCATCCTATCCTCAACCTCCTCCTCATCCTATCCTCAACCTCCTCCTCATCCTATCCTCAACCTCCTCCTCATCCTATCCTCAACCTCCTCCTCATCCTATCCTCAACCTCCTCCTCATCCTATCCTCAACCTCCTCCTCATCCTATCCTCAACCTCCTCCTCATCCTATCCTCAACCTCCTCCTCATCCTATCCTCAACCTCCTCCTCATCCTATCCTCAACCTCCTCCTCATCCTATCCTCAACCTCCTCCTCATCCTATCCTCAACCTCCTCCTCATCCTATCCTCAACCTCCTCCTCATCCTATCCTCAACCTCCTCCTCATCCTATCCTCAACCTCCTCCTCATCCTATCCTCAACCTCCTCCTCATCCTATCCTCAACCTCCTCCTCATCCTATCCTCAACCTCCTCCTCATCCTATCCTCAACCTCCTCCTCATCCTATCCTCAACCTCCTCCTCATCCTATCCTCAACCTCCTCCTCATCCTATCCTCAACCTCCTCCTCATCCTATCCTCAACCTCCTCCTCATCCTATCCTCAACCTCCTCCTCATCCTATCCTCAACCTCCTCCTCATCCTATCCTCAACCTCCTCCTCATCCTATCCTCAACCTCCTCCTCATCCTATCCTCAACCTCCTCCTCATCCTATCCTCAACCTCCTCCTCATCCTATCCTCAACCTCCTCCTCATCCTATCCTCAACCTCCTCCTCATCCTATCCTCAACCTCCTCCTCATCCTATCCTCAACCTCCTCCTCATCCTATCCTCAACCTCCTCCTCATCCTATCCTCAACCTCCTCCTCATCCTATCCTCAACCTCCTCCTCATCCTATCCTCAACCTCCTCCTCATCCTATCCTCAACCTCCTCCTCATCCTATCCTCAACCTCCTCCTCATCCTATCCTCAACCTCCTCCTCATCCTATCCTCAACCTCCTCCTCATCCTATCCTCAACCTCCTCCTCATCCTATCCTCAACCTCCTCCTCATCCTATCCTCAACCTCCTCCTCATCCTATCCTCAACCTCCTCCTCATCCTATCCTCAACCTCCTCCTCATCCTATCCTCAACCTCCTCCTCATCCTATCCTCAACCTCCTCCTCATCCTATCCTCAACCTCCTCCTCATCCTATCCTCAACCTCCTCCTCATCCTATCCTCAACCTCCTCCTCATCCTATCCTCAACCTCCTCCTCATCCTATCCTCAACCTCCTCCTCATCCTATCCTCAACCTCCTCCTCATCCTATCCTCAACCTCCTCCTCATCCTATCCTCAACCTCCTCCTCATCCTATCCTCAACCTCCTCCTCATCCTATCCTCAACCTCCTCCTCATCCTATCCTCAACCTCCTCCTCATCCTATCCTCAACCTCCTCCTCATCCTATCCTCAACCTCCTCCTCATCCTATCCTCAACCTCCTCCTCATCCTATCCTCAACCTCCTCCTCATCCTATCCTCAACCTCCTCCTCATCCTATCCTCAACCTCCTCCTCATCCTATCCTCAACCTCCTCCTCATCCTATCCTCAACCTCCTCCTCATCCTATCCTCAACCTCCTCCTCATCCTATCCTCAACCTCCTCCTCATCCTATCCTCAACCTCCTCCTCATCCTATCCTCAACCTCCTCCTCATCCTATCCTCAACCTCCTCCTCATCCTATCCTCAACCTCCTCCTCATCCTATCCTCAACCTCCTCCTCATCCTATCCTCAACCTCCTCCTCATCCTATCCTCAACCTCCTCCTCATCCTATCCTCAACCTCCTCCTCATCCTATCCTCAACCTCCTCCTCATCCTATCCTCAACCTCCTCCTCATCCTATCCTCAACCTCCTCCTCATCCTATCCTCAACCTCCTCCTCATCCTATCCTCAACCTCCTCCTCATCCTATCCTCAACCTCCTCCTCATCCTATCCTCAACCTCCTCCTCATCCTATCCTCAACCTCCTCCTCATCCTATCCTCAACCTCCTCCTCATCCTATCCTCAACCTCCTCCTCATCCTATCCTCAACCTCCTCCTCATCCTATCCTCAACCTCCTCCTCATCCTATCCTCAACCTCCTCCTCATCCTATCCTCAACCTCCTCCTCATCCTATCCTCAACCTCCTCCTCATCCTATCCTCAACCTCCTCCTCATCCTATCCTCAACCTCCTCCTCATCCTATCCTCAACCTCCTCCTCATCCTATCCTCAACCTCCTCCTCATCCTATCCTCAACCTCCTCCTCATCCTATCCTCAACCTCCTCCTCATCCTATCCTCAACCTCCTCCTCATCCTATCCTCAACCTCCTCCTCATCCTATCCTCAACCTCCTCCTCATCCTATCCTCAACCTCCTCCTCATCCTATCCTCAACCTCCTCCTCATCCTATCCTCAACCTCCTCCTCATCCTATCCTCAACCTCCTCCTCATCCTATCCTCAACCTCCTCCTCATCCTATCCTCAACCTCCTCCTCATCCTATCCTCAACCTCCTCCTCATCCTATCCTCATCGTCATTCTCGTCCTCATCCTTTCCTCTTCCTCTTCCTCAACCTCATCCTCCTCCTCATCCTCCTAGAAATCCTATCCTGATTCTCATCCTCATCCTAACATCATCCTCATCCTC
>NW_017721238.1:0-768 GCF_001865875.1 Lupinus angustifolius | reverse complement strand
CCCCATCCTATCCTCATCCTCATCCTCTTCCTCATCCCTATCCTATCCTCATCATCATTCTCGTCCTCAACCTATCCTCATCATCGTCCTTATCCACATCCTATCCTCGTCTTCATTCTCGTCCTCATCCTTTCCTCTTCCTCATCCTATCCTCATTCTCATCCTCCTCCTATTCTCATCCTCGTCCTCATCCACTTCCTCATCCTCTTCCACATTCTAATCCTCATTCTATCCTCTTCCTCATCCTCATCCTCATCCTATCCTTATCCTCATCCTCCTCCTCCTCCTCTTCCTCATCCTCATCCTCATCCTAAACCACTTCCACATCCTCATCCTATTCTCATCGTCATACTATCCTCATCCTCGTCCTCATCCTATCCTCATCCTCATCCTCTTCCTCATCCNTCATCCTCATCCTCATTCTCGTCCTCATCCTATCCTCATCCTCATTCTCGTCCCGATCCAATCCTCATTTTCATCCTCTTCCTCATCCTCATTCTTATCCTCATCCTATCCTCGTCCTCATGCTCGTCGTCATCCTATCCTCATCCTCGTCCTCATCCTCATCCTCTTCCTCATCCTCATTCTACTCCTCATCCTATCCTCCTCTTATCCTCATCCTCATTATCGTCCTTATCCTATCCTAATCCTCATCCTCCTCCTCATGCTATCCTTATCCTCATTCTCGTCCTCATCCTATCCTCATCCTCATCCTCTTCCCCATCCCCATCCTCATCCTATCCTCATCCTCACTCTCGTCCTCATCCT
>NW_017721237.1:0-310 GCF_001865875.1 Lupinus angustifolius | reverse complement strand
CTCATCCTCATTCTCGTCGTCATCATATCCTCATCCTCCTCCACATCCTATCCTCATCCTCAACCTCATCCTCATTCTACTCCTCATCCTATCCTCATCTTCATTCTCGTCCTCATCTATCGTCATCATCATCCTAATCCACATCCTATCCTCATCCTCATTATCGTCCTAATCCTATCCTCATCCTCATTCTCGTCGTCATCCTATCCTTATCCTCATTCTCGTCCTCATCCTATCCTCATCCTAATCCTTTTCCTCATCCCCATCCTATCCTCATCCTCATCCTCCTCCTTATCCTCATCCTATCCGC
>NW_017721236.1:0-286 GCF_001865875.1 Lupinus angustifolius | reverse complement strand
ATCCTCCTCCTTATCCCCATCCTATCCTCATCCTCATCCTATCCTCATCCTCATCCTCATTCTCGTCCTCATCCTCATCCTATCCTCATCCTCACTCTCGTCCTCATCCTATCCTTATCCTTGTCCACATCCACATCCTATCCTCATCCTCAATCTCATTCTCGTCCTCATCCTTTCCACTTCGTCATCCTCATCCTCATCCTCTTCCTCATCCTAATCCTCATCCTCATTCACGTCCTCATCCTATCCTCATCCTCATCCTCCTCCTCATCCTATCCTCATCCTC
>NW_017721235.1:0-455 GCF_001865875.1 Lupinus angustifolius | reverse complement strand
CCTCATCCTCATCCTCATCCTCATCCTCATCCTCATCCTCATCCTCATCCTCATCCTCATTCTCATCCTCATCCTCCTCCCTTCCTCATCCTCATCCTCATCCTCGTTCTCGTCCTCATCCTATCCTCATCCTCGTTCTCGTTCTCAGCTTATCCTCATCCTTATTCTCATCCTATCCTATCCTCATTCTCGTTCTCATGCACATCCTATCCTATCCTATCCTCATCCTCATCCTATCCTATCCTCATCCTCGTTCTCATGCACATCCTATCCTATCCTATCCTCATCCTCATATTATCCTCATCCACATCATCATCCTATCCTTATCCTCATCTTCATCCACATCCTATCTACATCCTCATGCTCGTTCTCATCCTCATCCTCATCCCCATCCTATTCTCATCCTCATTCTCATCCTCATCGTAATCCTATCCTCATCCTCATTCTCGTCCTCA
>NW_017721234.1:0-346 GCF_001865875.1 Lupinus angustifolius | reverse complement strand
AGGACGAGAATGACGATGAGGATAGGATGAGGACGAGAATGACAGAGAATGAGGATGATGATGAGGATGAGGATAGGATGAGGACGTGAAGGAGGACGAGGATAAGGATGGGAGGAGGATGATGATGAGGATGAGGATAGGATGTGAACGACAATGAGGATGAGGATGAGGATAGGATGAGGAGGAGAATGAGGATAGGATGAGGATTAGGACGAGGATGAGGATAGGATGAGGACGCGAATGAGGATGAGGATAGGATGAGGAGTAGTATGAGGATGAAGAAGAGGATGAGGATGTGGATAGGATGAGGAGGAGGAGGAGGATGAGGATCAGGTTGAGGACGAGG
>NW_017721233.1:0-493 GCF_001865875.1 Lupinus angustifolius | reverse complement strand
ATGAGGATTAGGATAGGATAAGGACGAGAAGGATAGGATGAGGAAGAGGATGAGAATGTGGAAGAGGATGAGGATGAGAATGAGAATGTGAAAGAGGATGAGGATGAGGATAAGGATAGGATGAGGAAGAGGATGAGGATAGGATTTGGACGGGAATGTGGATGAGGATGAGGATGTGGATAGGATGAGGATGATGAAGAGGATACGATGAGGACGAGAATGAGGATGAGGATAGGATGAGGATGAGGACGAGGATATGATGAGGATGAGGATAGGATGAGGACGAGAATGGCGATGAGGATAGGATGAGGAGTAGAATGAGGATGAGGAGGAAGATGAGGATAGTATGAGGATGAGAATGTGGATGAGGATGAGAAGGAGGATGAGGATGAAGAAGAGGATGAGGAGAGGATGAGGACGAGAGTGAAGATTTGGATAGGATGAGGACGAGAATGACAGAGAATGAGAATGAGGATAGGATGAGGATGAGGAT
>NW_017721232.1:0-2521 GCF_001865875.1 Lupinus angustifolius | reverse complement strand
GATGAGGATGAGGATAGGCTGAGGACGAGAATGAGGATGAGGATAAGATAAGGAGTAGATTGAGGATGAAGAAGAGGATGAGGATGAGGATAGGANTTAGAGAATTGTAATGTCAAATGTAAAGTGTCCTAATCCTTGAGGGAGAACCCTTATTTATCCTAATTACAAAATATTGGGCTATGCCCAACAAAACAAATCTAAAAAATAGGAATACAATATAACATTTGTGACTTCTTTTGGCTCTTCAATTGGTCTTCGCATAGCCTCAACACTGAATTCCATCTTCTTGCTCTCAATCTCTACTCTTTTTTGCTTTAATACATCCAAACTGTACAACATAACCAAAAACATCTGCTCAACCTGAACAAAGAGAAATAAAAGCTAAACGCAATCCTAAAGTCCTAATTATGTCCTAAAATTCAAGTTAAATGCAATGCAAATATAGCATAATTTCACACTCATCAAGGTTTCGCGCCCAAGCGAGAGCCTGACGCTCAAGCGAGGGTTTTGATAATCGGTTATACCCAAGCGTTAATCGATTATCACAGTTACAGTCATTCGAGTAATGTTCATCCATGGATAACCACAAAATTACTCCACACAAAGACCTAACTTAAACGATATAGCTTAAAAAACCAAACGTACTTAATCCAAACAAACATACAATTGATTAAGTACAATATTTTTCATACCCAAAACAACTCCAAACTTTTGAGGTAGTTTAGGAGGTCTGAATGTCATATTTTGACATCATTATGTCATGATGTATTCTCTCTCACTTTAGGTTGTCGAGTGAGTGATTCTCTTTTAGTGTGAATGAGTAGGTTGTCCAACTTTAGAAGTTTCAGAAGCAAACACAACAACAAATTAATGGGTTTGCGAATTAAATTTTTGCATGATAAACCTAAGGTAAAGACACATTTTAACCTATCATAAACTCAATCACTTTCGTCCATCCGGTTCAATATTACGTATTCTTGAATCATTCTTTATCATCGAAAGTCTTCTTTAAGAAAATAAATTTTTTAAACTAAGACTTTAAAAAAGTTTATACTTTATCTTTTACACCATTTATTATTTTCATGAAGACTTTTTAAGGTATATTTACCACTTTAAGGTAAATTTCTTAACAAAAATCACAACTTTAAATCAAGATCTCTTATGTTAAACTTACCACTTTAAAGTAAGCTAACCCAAGTTGATTAAATAAAACTCTATGGTCATCTCAATACTTTTTATTCTATTAGTAACCATAAGGGTTGATGGTATTGATCACATAACCAAGAACAACATATCAAAAGTTAATATTTTAAAATAAAGATTTCTTAAGTTAAACTTACCATTTTAAAGTAAGTTAACTTAACAATGTCCCCACTTTAACTAGTTTACTATCCAATACTTCAAAACACGTTAAGTTCATAAAGTCAAGACTTTTATAAGTCATCTTTTATCTCAAATCATTACTTAAACTTGGAAATCAAAGGATATCATTTACTAATCAAATCTTTAACGCAATACTTTAAAACAACACTTTTTCAACAAAACTCATAAACATTTTGGATTTAAAAAATAGAAAATAAACTTCTCCTACACATATATGCCACAATATTTAGACCAAATGGCAAGGAAAAGTTTTGGTTTTTCAACTTATCCTTAAACACATTAAAGGTTCCTTTGATATTCAAATCATCACGTTTAAACTCATTCAAACACCAACATTAAATTTTCTAGCATTAAAACCAAAAAATAAATTATTCTAAACTTGTCCAAGACTATGATTTTTCAAGCCAAAATCAAGTGAAAAAATTCAAACTTTACATGGTTTAACAGCTCTTTAAGGGTCCCTATGATGTACAAATCATTATCTTTAAACACATTCAAACTCCAACATTATATTTTCTAGCATTAAATAGAAAAATAAATTATTCTACACTAATTCAAAGCTATAGTTTTCCAAGCAAAAAACAAGTGGAAAAATCCTAACTTTACATAGTTTAACAACTACAAAATACTTGGATCCAAACATTAAAATAAAATAGTCCATTAACAACATAACAAAATGGTAACTATCTAAAGATATATGTGGGAAGGAATGAGAAAACAATAAGAGAACTACCTTAAAATCTCTTAGAAATGCTAAAATGTAAAGTGAGAAAGTGAGGAGAGCAAAATCTTCCTCAAGGCCAAGGGTTGCCTTTATAAAGTGGAATTCAGATTTTTGGGAGGAAAAATCAAGGGGAATTTCCAAAATCTTGGTGATGTAAGGAGTTAATGAGTGATTTTGGGGATTGTGCAAAAGGTTGTACTTTTGCTTCTTCAACAAGCAAGTTTGATTCATGGACAATGATGTGACTAATGCGATAAAACATCATGATTAAAACAATGCATAAGACTTGTTGGCTAAAACTCGGCCAGAGATTAAAAATCTCCCGTTTTAGGGTTACGTTTAGAACGTCGAAACTTGAATTTCGGAGTGAAAAATATCTAGAGATGAGTTATGGACAATTTTGATGTCTATTTT
>NW_017721231.1:0-2107 GCF_001865875.1 Lupinus angustifolius | reverse complement strand
TTTCACAACCTCTAAGTTAAGCTCGAAAAAACTGAATAAAATAGGAGTTAAGTCAAGCTAGTAACCTTCAAAATCAACGGGTAATGATGTGTGTAGTAAAAAAAACAATCCATCTTGAGTTAAGTACCCCTTAGACTCACTTTTAATACAATTTTTTGACTGATAAAAAAATATTTGATCATTTTCTATTCAAGATAACTAAAGAAAGATAAACATTATTTTCCTATGAGAAAAACAATAATAAAATCCAAGGGAGGGGGAAATACTCACATTAGCAAATCACAATATATTGGGAAGGGGAAAATACTCAAGAGAAATAACTATATATGCAAATATTGTTGAAATCTAAAGAAGAATCAAATAGACACATATATGTATAGAACAACACCAAAATGTACAATTTTCTAAATAGAAGAAAATATTATTAATGAAAAAAATTTAGAATAGCTGAGATCTAACCGGTAAGGAGAAAAGGAAAGGAGAAAAAGGTCTATGATGAAGTAGGCCGCAGTGTATGATTCTCTTGGTTCCAACAAATTGTGATTAAATGATTGTGGGTTACCTTAGAGATTTTAAGTGAGTATTAGGAGTAAGTAGATCATAGTTAGAGATGAACTTAGGAGAAAGGAGTAAAACTTATTTGGATGATATTAATGTTGTTGGGTATGTAAAAGCTCATAATCTAGTTAGTAACGTTGAACTAAAAAAGCAAGCATAATAATTTATATAGTAAACATGACAAAGATAAACTCACTGTGAGATACAAAAGACTCAAAAACATGCATATTCAAAATAACATAAAGAAGTTCCAAATAAGTTGTAATAGAAAATCTTTATGATATAAAAACAATAGCAGAATGATCATAATATGAATATTGTAGCTGCTAAATGTAGTATTATTACCTACCACCATCAGGTACTTCTCTTACAGGATGATTCAATCATGGTTATATCTTCTAGAGCATGAGAGCCATTTTGTATAGACTCATGAACTACCCTTACAGTAGTCAATTCAATCTCTAAATGTGAAATAGCTTTGTCTAAAGTTCTATAATCAATACATTCTCCTAAAGTTTAACATGTAAAATAGGAAGAAAAAAAATATATACTTAAAAATGAATAGCATAAAGAAAATAAAATAAAGTTATGCTTTCTTGTGTACCTACCATATAATTTATCAAATTAATAAAATAAACAAACTAAAATTGATGCTTACAATTATTGATCCAATTTATGCTTTAATCCTTGAAGATTCTCCCACAACACTCTCCATTATTGTGTACCACTCACCAATATGTGTGTGTTCCACCATATCCTTGTTGGCTTTCAGATAGTGTATCAGTTTTAGAACCCAAAGACAGTGAGATCAGCTAAGTTAGGCTTCAAACCTGTTGAAAAGATAGAAAAATATTCAGTGTGTCATATCTAAGGAAAGCAACATTACTATTAATCACATTAACACTAAAAATATAAAAATGAACTGAAGCAAATGTTGGAGACTTTGAATGGTTACACAGGTTCTAAATTGGTAATTTTTCAAGGTTCTAAATCAATCTAGTGAAACTATTGTACATTAATTTACCCAAAACATAAATCCAATTGTTCTTTTATTCTTTTATACATCTATACTATAAAAAAATTGTATTATGCAATCATAAAAATTAGACATTAATTCTGTATTCCCCCATCTTTCCTGATATAGCCAGAAAATAGACAACAATTTTGAAGTCTAACAATTTCCATAAACATTAAGTCTCGAAATGAAATGTTTAATAGATATAATTTTCTTCTCATATTTTGATCTGGAGCCATATTCCCTAAGATGCTAACAATTTAATATAAGGTTTCAAAATAAAATCAAAGTACCAACACCCAACAACATAGAGATACAAAGATAAATCTCTCTAGTTAAACACAATCTTAAATTTTCAGGATCTTATTTAACATAAGAAATGTTAAACAAACATAAAACATAAACCACAATCATTCATACATTTTGTAAAAAACACCTTATGATTATTAACACCTTATGATTTCATCAAACACCTTATGACTTCATCAAACACCTTATGATTATTAACCTAAAATGACAAAATGTGGAAGAAAA
>NW_017721230.1:0-389 GCF_001865875.1 Lupinus angustifolius | reverse complement strand
CTCAAAGCTAACACAACATTTTGTAAAAAAACATACAGATCTAAAAATATGAAGAAATGGGATAGAGTCATACACAATAAATATATGTTAAAGAAATGAAAATGCATACTTGTTTTCAGTCAAATAAAAATAAAATAATAGTTTACACAAAATGAACATGCAAAAATTCTTTTGATATAAAAAATAATATTAACTTGTCAAATAAAAATGTTACCTTGTTAGTAAGAAAAAAATATAGAGGATCTGGATGAAGAAATAAACTTGAGGAAGGATGAAAAAAGATGTTTCAGTAAGATGAAGAAAGAAGTCTAAGGGAGAAGAAGGTAAGAAAAAGAAAAAAACCTTTAAGAGGAAGAAGAAAGTAAGAAAAAGGAAGAAGTTTGAGTAGG
>NW_017721229.1:5000-21838 GCF_001865875.1 Lupinus angustifolius | reverse complement strand
AAATGGAATCAGCTATTTTCATTTCATATTTACTTCCATTTACAAATTACAATCAATACCAATGTTCCTCACAACTCAGGAACAAAGAACTAAATTCATCCTTATCATCACTGCCATGAGAGGAGGGAAAATGCATAATATCATTTTCATGACGATGCCACCTTGGGCACTTCCAACCATCTCCACACCATCAGCAAGCCGGTACCATCTCCGGTGAAGAAGAGGCCCTCGGGACCTATCTCAATCGATCGAACTACTTGTTTTGCAAATAAGCGACCCCTTTCTAAAAATCTGCACAGTTAAAAATATACAAGGTCAAAGGGCTGTGACAGAACACATATATACAAAACAAGACAGCGAGTTTAAGTTCACTCACGATGGCAATTCATATAGTCGAACTGAATTATCTGCAGAGGAGGAAAACAAAATAGGCTTCCCTTCTGCATCACTCATCCCATTAAGTGCAAGAATACCCTATAATGAAGTAATAACAATATTAATTGGGCGAATCTCAGCTTGATTTATACAAATGAAAATAACAACCAAATGATATTTGACAAAAACAAAACAAAAATCATACTTATAAATAGACGTTACACTGACTATGAGACTTACATTTTCTTCGGTGTGTGTATATGCCACTTTTATAGTACCCTCTTCAGTGGCGACCCAGATCTTAATCGTGCAATCAGATGAACTTGATAGCAAAAAACTATCCCAACAAATAAGGGATGTTACCATATCAGTATGCCCATTAAGGGTCATTTTGCACTGTAATGTATCAAGGTCCCAAACCTGAAGAAAATAATAACAAATTGTTCTCAGACAAGTAAGAGTGTTGAAAGAAACAGCAAGCAATTGTGTAGCTAACATGAAAAACACTGTAAAACATATTGGATTTTCCTCATACACATGTAAAACAATTTACAAAAACTACACTAATGTATTGTTACAAGGTTGAACAAAAAAGACAGACCAAGAATGCAAATTGCTACCACAGTACGAAAAAGTGATAATTAAATGATTTCAAATTTGTCCAATCTGCAATCTAGTGAAATCAAACATCCTTTGAAAATCTGTAGAGGTAGAAACTCCTCATTGACGGAAAATAGACTTACCTTTATGCTATGGTCCATGGATCCTGAGAAAAGCATCTTGCCACCGACCGTCAGACACACTATAGCTTTAGTGTGGCCACTGAGTGATGCAGCCAATTCGAAAGGAGAATTAGCATCAGACACACTAAAGGGTCCCCTTGCCTCACACCCCTGCAACAATTGAAGAACCCTATGTTATGACCATTGACATTGATAGAGAGTTTTGCAGAGTGAAGGATAATAGATATCCATTTGATGAAGGTTTGGTTAAAACCAATTTTCTTGAGAGTTTGGAGGAGGAAATCCCACTCAAGAGTGTCAAATGCCTTTTTTATGTCAAGCTTGATAGCTATGTTGCCTCCAAAAGTCTTGTGATCTAACATGTTGATGGCTTCAGAGGCAATGCAAATACAGTCTTTAATACTTCTGCCATGTATGAAGCCTCTTTGGTGAGAAGAGATGATTTTGGGAGCCACTACAGAAAGTCTAGAAGCTAGGACTTTAGTGATGATTTTGAACTGAAAATTGGCCAGGGCAATTGGCCTGAAGTCCTCAATTCTATCAGCACCATGCATCTTAGGAATGAGAATTACATTGCTGGAGTTCAGGTTAGGCATCAACCAGTTTTGTTGGAAGAATTGCCTCACTGACTTGCAGACATCCATACTGATTATGTCCCAAAAATTTGTGTAGAAGGTTCCCCCATAGCCATCAGGACCAGGGGCACTGTCCTCATTCATATCAAAAACAGCACTCTTTATTTCAACATCAGTGGGAATAGATGAAATCATGAGGTTGTCAGCCTCATTAACTAGAGAAGGGATAACCTCCTGAATCAAATTGTTAGAGATCACTAAATTAGGAGAGGCAAATAGGTTAGTGTAGTAATCAAGAGCATGAGTGGCTATAGCATCATGATCAGTGAGCAGCACATCACCAGACTTAATCAAAGACATGGCTTTAGTAACATGCTTGATCTTAGCTATTTTGTGAAAGTAAGCAGTGTTTCTGTCCCCAAAGTTATGCCAGTTAATTCTAGCCTTTTTCCTTCCAGAATATCTCTTCAATTTGCAAAGCTTTAATTAGCTCAGATTGAGCCAGATCCTCCTGATTGTACAGTTGATCAGAAGGACCAGAGTCCCTGATGCAGCTTTGTATTTGGTCAACATTGTTCTTAGCCAGAGTGACCTTGTGATGAATGTTTCCAAAGACTGTTTTGTTCCAGTGCTTGAGCTCATTTTTGAGGATAATGAGTTTCTGAGTTAGAATATACATAGGACAACCAGTGATTCTAGTGTGCCAAGAGTGACTCACCACTCTTTTGCAGTCCTCATTAAGAAGCCACATTTTGTGGAATCTAAAGGATGAAGGCCTAGGAGGAATATCACTGACTAGAGTAAGCAACAGAGGGTGGTGATCCGAGGCCAGCCTAGGCAAAGTGCAGCAGGACACTAGATTCCAATTATTAATCCAATCATCATTGCAGATAGCTCTATCCAATCTTCTCTCAGTGTTAGCAGCCCCAAGTCTTCTATTAGTCCAAGTAAAATTGGCACCAATGGTGGGAATATTGATTAACAAATTGTCATCCAAGAATCTATTGAATTCAGAGCAGGAAATCCTATTAGGTAGAGAAGGACCTCTACATTCATAGGCTCCCAAAACAGCATTGAAATCACCTATGAGACACCAAGGACCCTGATGATTTACCATATCCTCATGAAGATTGAGCCAAAGACTTCTTCTAACTGCATAGCTAGTATGAGCATAAACAACACCTATAAAAAATAACCTGTTATCCTTCATCACAGAAACAGAAAAGTGTTGGTTGGAAATTCTGAGCACAGAAGGGTCCATATCAACTCTGCATAGGCCCCAAAGAGAAGGGCTTAACTCAGGTCTGTCATTAGATGCAAAGACCTTAAGATTAAGAGAGTTCCAAAAAGATAAATGAACTACATCAAAGTGTATCATTGGTTCAGCAAGAAAAACCAAGTCAGGTTTATTAGTATTGCAGAAATTTTTCAAAACAAGTTTAGTTTTGGGATTGCCAAACCCCCTGTAATTCCAGTACAAAACAATCATTGATTATTGGTCAAGAGCCCACCCCTTCGGGTATAATGAATTTTTTCAGTATTGCTCCTCCTTCTCAACTTCTTTTTCTTAGACTTGCTAAGAACAGTGGTGAAGGTTTCCTCCTCTGAGCATTCCTCATCATTAGCCCAAAGCTTACCTATTATTCTCATATCATTGGTTGCCACAAGGTTAGTTATTTCTGCAGTTTCCTGAACTATTGCATTGTCACATGGATTAGCCTCATTTTCCTCAACTGAGTCAGGGATGTCATCACTAGACCCTGGAGATTCAGATTGAATCATGTCTTTTGGTGATTCAGGATTCACCATGTCCATGAGATTGTCATTTCTCTCAACCTCCAAATTAATGACTAAATCACTGATTTTGATTTCCCCCTCATCTTTGCCCAAGTGAGTCATGTCATGATTCTTTGCAACCTCCTCAGAGGCTTGTTTTTTCACCCTCGGTTTTCCTGTTTCATCAGCTTTGGCATTATTGATCTTCCTACACTGAAATTCAGTATGACCAATAGCTTGACAATGATGAAAAAAAGTTGGAAGATTCTCATACTCTATTGCCACGAAAAAAGCAAAATTGTCTCTTTCCACCAATATTTGGTCGGGGAGGTTGCTTTTTAGATTGAGCTCCACTAAAACCTTGGCAAAGTGCCCAAATGTTCTGTTATGAGTTGCTTCATCCAGAGATATTGGGGTTCCTATTCCTCCTGCTATAGAAAACAGAATCCTTGGATTCCAATACTCCTGAGGCAGATTGTGAATCTTCACCCAACATTGGGTGTGAGACTGTTTCGGGAGTGCAGGGTTGAAATCAGGGGTCCATAGAAACATTCTCAGGAACCCCGGTTTTAAGCTCCAAGATCCAATGGCACAAATCATGCGCATATCTTCCAGAGAAGCAAAAGAAAACTCGTAGAACCCTTTCCCTAGGGAGACCATGGACCATTTGCCAATCATGTTCCAAAGTGGTAACAGTTTGGATCTCAGATCTATGAACTTGAGAGGAGTGTCTCCTTTGGACATTATTAACCTTCCATGAAGATGAGTCTTGCACCTCTGGATCCCTTCCTGATAATCAACCTCAGGGATTTTGATGGCAATGGAATCTCCTTTTATACACGGCTGAGGTAACTGTGATGTTGAGAAGTCACAAGTATTCCTCAGAGCTTGGGCAAAAGATTTTTTTGGGGGAGGAGGTGATTCCTTTTCTTGTTCCACGAATGTTGGAGTCGGGTTTGAATCTAGAAGAAAGTGCCATGGAATGATTGAAGCCATGATAAGTGAGAAGTGGATGAGGAAGGAGAAGAAGTCAACCTAGTTTTGCAGAGGTTTTTCGCCACATGTCTACTTCATTTTCCAACTTAGAAATAGTAGTGCTGGTACTTTTTTCTTCAAAAAATAAATACTTATTATCAAGTCACACCACATATTACTATATTAATGTTTCAATAAAATCTTCATTCATTTTTGAATGATATTAATTATTTATTATTCCTCCAACATTAAATGTGAATTCTGATGTTGAATTTATAAAGCAAATATATTCATAACAATTTTTTATAATACCTTGTACTTCATCAAGTTCTTTTCTATTTGTCCAATGCATTAAAAGAGTTACTATCATCCTTATTGTTAGTTATAAAAGCACGGTCGTCAAGATAAGAATCACAATCATATTTCATTACGGGAACATTAAAGGAAAAACATTCAAGGTTTGAAATCAAACTTCCATTCACAATTTCCCTGTAACCCTCTAGAACATGGGAACATTCAAGGTTTGAAGGACAATCCTAATTTAAAATTTAACAAAAAATGGGAAAATGGGCATGGCTCAAAAGCTAAAAGGTTAAAAGACCAAATCACTTTTAACTAAAATTTATATTTATCAATGCAGTATCCATTTACATTTGTGAGTAAAAATGAAAAGAATGGGAGATAAATGGAATCAGCTATTTTCATTTCATATTTACTTCCATTTACAAATTACAATCAATACCAATGTTCCTCACAACTCAGGAACAAAGAACTAAATTCATCCTTATCATCACTGCCATGAGAGGAGGGAAAATGCATAATATCATTTTCATGACGATGCCACCTTGGGCACTTCCAACCATCTCCACACCATCAGCAAGCCGGTACCATCTCCGGTGAAGAAGAGGCCCTCGGGACCTATCTCAATCGATCGAACTACTTGTTTTGCAAATAAGCGACCCCTTTCTAAAAATCTGCACAGTTAAAAATATACAAGGTCAAAGGGCTGTGACAGAACACATATATACAAAACAAGACAGCGAGTTTAAGTTCACTCACGATGGCAATTCATATAGTCGAACTGAATTATCTGCAGAGGAGGAAAACAAAATAGGCTTCCCTTCTGCATCACTCATCCCATTAAGTGCAAGAATACCCTATAATGAAGTAATAACAATATTAATTGGGCGAATCTCAGCTTGATTTATACAAATGAAAATAACAACCAAATGATATTTGACAAAAACAAAACAAAAATCATACTTATAAATAGACGTTACACTGACTATGAGACTTACATTTTCTTCGGTGTGTGTATATGCCACTTTTATAGTACCCTCTTCAGTGGCGACCCAGATCTTAATCGTGCAATCAGATGAACTTGATAGCAAAAAACTATCCCAACAAATAAGGGATGTTACCATATCAGTATGCCCATTAAGGGTCATTTTGCACTGTAATGTATCAAGGTCCCAAACCTGAAGAAAATAATAACAAATTGTTCTCAGACAAGTAAGAGTGTTGAAAGAAACAGCAAGCAATTGTGTAGCTAACATGAAAAACACTGTAAAACATATTGGATTTTCCTCATACACATGTAAAACAATTTACAAAAACTACACTAATGTATTGTTACAAGGTTGAACAAAAAAGACAGACCAAGAATGCAAATTGCTACCACAGTACGAAAAAGTGATAATTAAATGATTTCAAATTTGTCCAATCTGCAATCTAGTGAAATCAAACATCCTTTGAAAATCTGTAGAGGTAGAAACTCCTCATTGACGGAAAATAGACTTACCTTTATGCTATGGTCCATGGATCCTGAGAAAAGCATCTTGCCACCGACCGTCAGACACACTATAGCTTTAGTGTGGCCACTGAGTGATGCAGCCAATTCGAAAGGAGAATTAGCATCAGAACTGCCTCTCCATGCAGAAATAATACCATCCTGCAATTCAAATGATCAGATGCTACGTAAATCATTTGATGGCAGAAAAAAAACTGTTTAAAATGCTAGAGAAAATTCTGGTCGAAGAACAAAACTATTACTATCTAACAAAAATAAAAGGACGTGTGAACTGGTTACATGAGAACCATAAACTGCTGTATGAGTAGTTACCTGCGCTGCAGCAAAAAGTATATCATTGCCAACAACCATCGCAAGGACTTTTCCTCTAGGTCCATCAAGAGTAAACTCCATAGAAGTTTGAATATTCCAAGCCTTCACAACAACCACAGTGACATGATCAGCTTATATATAATGCTACAATATATAAGGAATGACCATGCAGTGAAACAAAATGAGGAATGAAGTAAAAGCTTACCTTGACAACATTGTTTAAACCTACAAAAATCCAAGGACCCTCACTGATCAAAGAATTAACTTCGCTACCACAATTTCTCACATTAGTACATTGACCAGTATGGCAATCCCATGTCCGAACTATTCCATCAGTGCTTCCAGAATAAAGTTTGTCCGATCCTACTGGAATTGTAATCCCAGTGACAACCTGTTGCCAAAAAATGCAATTTAAGTACTATAAAAATAGAAGCCACACAATTTTTAGTGTTTGCTGGAAATTTTAGAAAAAAGGTATGTCTTAAAATCATCCTACCATACACACCCGGTATAATATGTCATTGTTCTTAGTTCCCAACTTCAACAGTATAAACTTATAACACTCTGTGGCTTTAAATAGTAATGAGTTCAAAATTAGTCAAACACAATCATAGTATTCGGATAATTGAAGTAGTACCTTCTTGTGTTCTTTAAGCTTTGCTAATGTTGAAAAGCCATCACCGGTAAACCATGAATGCAAATTCTGGCAATTGTCACCTTTTACACAATTGTCATTCACCCAATATCTACACAGAGTCTGTGATGGCTTCTTTGTAACACTCTTCTCATCTCCGGTTTTGTTGGTCTCTCTAACCGTCACTGCCTTTGAGTTATACTTGGGGTTCGTTGTCGTCTTCTCATCAGAGTAATGAGAATGAGGGTTCCTTGTATACCGATAAGCATTTTTGGGTTTATTATACTGAGGAGTATAATATGACGACGACGATGGTGTTACACTATGCAGAAACCTGCAAGGATTTCTATTGCATCTCCCAGCTAACCAATAAGAACATGGTTTCCGGCCAAAATGTTGTTCATTCCTCTGTACTGGTTTTATATCCATAGTAATTCTCTGAAGAAGAAAAAACACAGTATCAAAAAACTAGTTCATTATTTTTCGTGCTTTTTCAAATGATCAGAACCCCATAACTATGGAAACTTGTCAAGAAACCTAATAATTCAAAGATTAAAACCTAATAATTCCAAGATTACCTTAATCACCCAGTTTCTTTAATTATCAATTAATAAAACCTAATGATTCCTACGATTAACTTAAATAACAATTTCTTTAATCATCGATTATAATCAACTAAATCTACTAATCATATTGAATAAAAGCTCATAAAGAGAGAGTAAAATGAAAAAGATTAAAAGAAACCTGAAAGTGGAAAAGGCAGAAGAGAATTGAATTGAATAGTATTAGAGTGTAGTGAGAGAGTAAGAGAGTGTAGTGAGTGAAAGAATGTTACAGCGACTCATTCATATATATAGTTATCGCGCGTGATCTTTTTTGGGTATAATTATGGCGCGTGATTCTTTTTTGGGTATAATTATCGCGCGTGATTGTGTTTTTGGGTATAATTATGGCGCGTAAGCAACTAAACAACAACCTCTTTTGTTTTTTTAATAAAAAAGAGGACAACCTTAACTTAAGCGTTATATCTATGTACTAATTAATATATCTTCCTAATAAGTTAAAACTAAATAATCTCACGTTACAACTTCATAAATTACATTATATCACAATTTTTTTGAGACATTAAATTACATTATATAATAATTTATTAAAAAAAATCTTTTTTTTCTTAAATTATCCATACGAGCCGCCCGCATTGCCCATTAAAAATAAATATCGATCAATCCACTTATGTGAATAAAATATAATGAAACTTAAAAAGATAAATTTTTGTGCCCACAACTCTATAACTATTGAATAAATTATACTATTATCTATTGAATTTTAGCGAAATTATACAAATCATCTCTCACTATTTTACATATATACAACCCCTAAATTTTATATTTTCATTACAGTGACTACCCCTGCACGTGAAATAAGTGTAATATTTTAAACATAAAATGTGATAAATACAATTTAGTTAAACAAAACATGCTATATCGTGGAGACAAGTCCAAATAATATATGAGTCAATACTTCTTTATTATTTTTGGTTCGTTACGAAACAATATAAGAGCGATTTAAACAATATCTCTTTAGAATTGTTGATGCATTTTGTAACAAGAAATAATAAAGATACATTGTTTTGTATATTATTTGGACTTATCTCCATAATATACCATGTTTTGTTTAACTTAATTGCATTTATCACATTTTTTGTTTAAAAAATTATATTTATTTCTCATACAGAGGTGATTAGTGTAATAAAAGTAAAAAAAAATTAGGGGTTTATGTAGTTGTAGAAAAGTTAAAATAGTTTGTAAAATTTCACTAAAACTCATTAGATATGAATCTAATTCTATATGATGATATAATAATTGTTTTCAATGCAAACAATTCTTCAATGAGATTTAGCCTTCGTAGTATAATTTATAAAATATATATGCTTCCTTAGCATCAGCAAGTTCTTAATGCAACAGAGAAAAATCTTAGCTAGTTTTCACGTAGACCTGGTTGCATTCAAATAAAATTGAAAACAAGGTATATATGATTGTGTTGTGGACTTGTAGGCAAATTGAGCAACTATCCAGCTTGAGAAAATTATAAGTCAAATTAACCAACTCAATAGAATCTTAGACTCATATTTAACAATATTTTTTGTCCCAAAAACTGTATTACCTATGTACCACATACTCTTGAATTAATGTTAAAACTTCAAATTTATTTGTTTTGTAGAATGAGTTGTGAAGTTGTGTCATTTATTTATATTTTGTGGTTGTTAAGTGATACTTTTATATTGATATATGTTTTATAATTTAAATTTTGAATTTGTTAAAGACTTAAAGTTGTTTGTTTATGTGAATTTTGAGTAGATTATAAATATGAATTATAAATTTGAGTATGTACCTATTTGAGAAAAAAATTGTTATAGGCACCAGTACTGAACCACCAGTTGAACCACTATACCAGTACCCTGACTAATTTGTTAACTGATACAGTTTTAACAACACTGCATTAAATATTACTATACAAATAGTGGTAGATAAGAAATTTCAGTATTTTAATATGCAACATGTCTAGAACATATGACTTCATTTATAATGGCTTTTATAGACAATATATTAAAGCAATATTATTAATATCGTACTGGTTACTAAACTGGTCAGAATACTGATATAGTGGTATAATGGCTTAACTGGTAATTCACTGATTAAACTACGTACCAGTAAAGTTAGATATATATATATATATACATATTTTTCTACTAACATTAATGTTGAAAAATCAATAAATAGGACAATATCAACTTTTACTTATACAATTTGTTAAAAGGAAAAAATATATCACTTGATGGTAGACCTTTCTTTCTCTCCGAAAATGTGTCTTTTTTCCTAAGATTGGGATCGCTAAATGTAAATAAAATAAAATAAAGAGAATCAAATCGCACCATCTCTGTAATAAGTGAAATCCTCTTTTTCTCCTGAAGTTGTCGGAATTATTCGTAATAAGATATTGGCTACAATTGATAAGGTCTTATCAATAAAATTTCCTTCCACTTCATCTTTGTTTAGGCAGAGGAGCGGGAAAAAGTGTTGGTAAGTAACTTAGTGCATCCCTATTTAAGTAAATGAAAATAAATATGAATGTGTGTTAAACTGGCATGAAAGAAATGGAATTGTTTCTGTTATTGATCGAAGAAATATATAAAGAAGAAGGTCTTTCTTTTCCTTTATTATCTGACTTTGAAGTCCGAGCCTTTATAGATAGAATGAAGAGTATGAGTGATAATGAATGTGAAGTACCTGCTAATCAGCTATATGATCCTATAATGGAACCGTTGATTCGATCAGCGTTTGCACACCTTCTTTATATGAATAAAATTAATATGGATAGTCCTAACATTAAGGCCTTCCATCCTAATTTTATAAGATTCAAATTTTTGGATGATTTGGTAGCTTCCAAGGGTACTGTAACATTAGGGTCTTTTAGACTTTTTGAACTAATGCCTAGTTCTCCTTCTATGATAAAAGTAAACTCATACAGTGTTAAAAGAGACAGCCAATGATGGCCAAGATGAAATAGTTAATCACAAAATCAAATAGTCATGATCATCCAGATCATTTTTCATTCTGTTTTGATCTTTCCTTTTTTGACAATTTTTTAAATTTCTGTTTTCTGGTATTTCTGGTAGGTTTCCTCTTATAGTAGTTTTTCTGTTTCTTTCTGGTTTTCTCCTTTTGTATAAATAGCAAGACTTTCTCTTGCTCAATTAATTCATTGAGGCATTATTCAAAACTATGTGTCTTCTCATTTGTATCTCTTAAGCATCAAAGCAATTCAAGAGTGTCTTCTTCTTTTGCTCAAACTTCTTCTTCTTCTTCATCAAGATGAGTGATGCCATTTTACATGGTATCAGAGCACCCTTTTGAAGGGTGTCTCTATTGCGTCTATGATTCAACATCTTGATCTCTAAACTGTATGTTCTTACTCTTTCTTTCTTCTTCTACAACTCAGAATTGCGTTCTTCCTTCTTTACATCTTATTCAATCCTTCTGCATAAAAACAATGACCACAAATCTTTCCATGGACCCATCAAGTGTATACTATATGCATCCTAATGAGAACCCGGGTGCAGTTCTTGTTTCATCTTTATCGAATGGGGAAAACTATCATTCATGGTCTAGAGCAATGACCATGGCACTTGGGACCAAAAATAAGTTGGAATTCATTGATGGATCCATGCCAAAACCTCCAATTCATGACCAAAAATTTTCTATCTGGAACAGATGCAACAAACTGGTTGCATCTTGGCTCACTCAATCAATTGATCCCTCTATTGTTCAACCTGTATTATGGATGGACAATGCAAAGGAGATCTGGGATGACGTAAGAGATAGATATCACCAAGGAGATATGTTCAGAATTTCTGAACTAATTGGAGAAATCCATTCAATTAGACAAGGAAAAAAAATATGTTGGTGCATTCTATAACCAAATTCAAGGGCTTTGGCAATAACTAGATGACTATAGACCAATACCACCATGTGAATGTGAGGTTAAATGTACAACAGTCACTGTTGTGAAGAATTATAGAGAAAACGATTATGTGATATGCTTCTTAAGAGGCTTAAATGATCAGTTTTCTGCAGTGAGAACACAAATTATGTTGAGTGATCCATTACCCCCTATCAAGAAAGTATTCTCAATCTTGGTTCAACAAGAGAGGCAGATGCAACTTGAAGAACCAAAGCTCACAGCAAATGTTTTTGACAGCAACACTGACTCAAGAATGAGAGGAAGAGGAAGAGGATACATGGGAATAGGCAGATCTGGGAGTTCAGGAAGATCATCTAGCTTAGGAAGAGGAAGAGGTCAAAAATCATGTACATACTGCCAAAGAACAGGTCACACTATTGACACATGCTACAAAAAACATGGATTCCCTTCTAGCTCCTCCAACCTCACAAACAGTTTCACAATTGAGAACTCAGAGTACCCTGATGAGCAAGGTAAAAGAACTGAAGGTATACTGTTGGACACTCCACCATTCACCTCAGCACAACAAAATGCATTAAGGGAGCTAATCAAACAGTCAATTAGGCAGAGCACCAACAATACAAACCAGATAAGTTCGATCCAAACTTCTACTAATCTGCAAGAATCTCCAATCATAGGTAATTCTTCATCCCTTAAAGTTCAAAATGCCACTTGGATTATAGATACAGGAGCAACAGATCATGTGTGTTGCTCCCTGGTGCTTTTCCATACTTACAAGAAAATCAAACCAGTTTATATAACTTTGCCAAATGAAAACCAAGTGATTGCTCAATATTCAGGAAGTATAGTCTTTTCTGATTCATTTTATCTCACAAATGTTCTTTATGTCCCTGATTTTAAATTTAATCTGATTTCAGTTTCAAAGCTAACTTCTTCTCTAGCCTGTAATTTGAATTTTTCAGCTAACCAATGCTTGATCCAGGGAATGAGCTCCTCGAGGATGACTGGTGTAGCTAAAGCCAGTGGAGGGTTATACACAATGACTCAACTCAGCAAGAACTATCCTAACATTGCTTGTATTAATGCTTACACTGGTTATAATGATTCAAATGTTTGGCATGCTAGAGTAGGACACTTATCTCACAACAAACTCCTTCATATGCAAACTCTATTTCCTTTTATCAAATGTAATAAAACCATTGATCCATGTGATGTTTGTCATTTAGCAAAACAAAAGAGATTACCTTATTCTGTTAGCACTACTATGTCTATTCATGCTTTTGATTTGGTTCATATGGACATATGGGGACCTCTGTCCACCCCTTCAACCTTAGGACATAAATACTTTCTTACTGTTGTTGATGATAAAACCAGGTTCACTTGGATTTTTTTTATGAAAGCCAAGTCTGAAACCAGCCAGTTAGTGAAAGATTTCATTTCATATGTTGAGACTCAGTTCAGCCACAAACCTAAGGCCATTAGGAGTGACAATGGGAAGGAATTCATCTTGAAAGATTTCTATAATTCTAGAGGTATAGAACACCAAACAACTTGTGTAGAGACACCACAGCAAAATGGTATTGTTGAAAGGAAGCATCAACATCTACTTGCTGTGGCAAGAGCTTTAATCTTTCAATCCAATTTACCTATATGTTTCTGGAATTATGGTATATCACATTCAGCTCATCTAATCAATAGGCATCCAACAAAGTTCCTCTCAAATAAGTCACCATATGAGGAACTGTACCAAGCCCTCCCTAATATTAAACATTTGAAAGTTTTTGGTAGCCTATGTTATTCCTCAACCTTAGTCTCTCAAAGAAGGAAACTTGACCCAAGGTCTAGAAGATGCATTTTCTTAGGATTCCAACAGGGAACAAAAGGATACATCCTTCTTGATCTTCACAGTAATGAAATCTTTCTTTCAAGGAATGTGCAATTCTTTGAACATATCTTCCCTTTCACCAAGTCCAATCCTGAAGAAAACACACTTATCCTTCCTATTCATGACAAAGACCCTTTGAGTTGTTGGGATGAACCTATCACTAACACAGGCTCTGCCATCAACACTGACCATTCTTCACATGATAATTCTCCTATGCCCAACACTGACCATGTGAGACATTCACAAAGAACTAGAAGAACCCCAAATTACCTGGCTGACTATCATTGTGCCTTGCTCTCAAATCCAACCCAACCATTCCATGCACAAGTTAAATATCCTATTTTTGATTATCTTTCCTATGATCACCTATCTCCAACACATAAACACTTCTCCCTCACTATCTCCCTGAGTCCTACCCGTACTCTGTATTCAGAAGCCATTCTACAGGATTGTTGGAGACAAGCTATACATGCTGAATTAACTGCTCTCCAAAAGAATAACTCATGGTACTTAACTACTCTGCCTACTAGAAAGAGAGCCATAGGGTGTAAATGAGTTTTCAAAAAAAAACACCATGTTGATGGATCAATAGAAAGACACAAGGCAAGATTGGTTGCCAAAGGTTTCAACCAAACAGAAGGAGTTGATTACTTGGAGACTTTTAGCCCTGTCATAAAAATGACAACCATTAAAGTTATATTGGCTCTTGCTGCTATTCATGATTGGCACCTTTATCAGCTAGATATAAACACAGTGTTCTTACATGGTGATCTCAAAGAAGAAGTATATATGAAGCCTCCTCCTGGACTTCACATCCAAGATTTTAAACTTGTTTGCAAATTGGAGAAATCTATCTATGGCTTAAAACAAGCCAGTAGACAATGGCATGACAAACTCACCACTACATTAATCACAATTGGATATTCAAAATGTCCATCAGATCATTCCTTATTCCTTAATCCTTAAAGTTGTTAATTCTAAATTCACTGCAATATTAGTATATGTTGATGATTTGGTCTTAGCAGGTAATGATTTATATCAAATTCAGTACATCAAGTCAGTCTTGCATTCAGAATTCAGCATCAAAGACCTTGGCAAACTCAAATTCTTTTTAGGCATGGAGGTAGCCAGAAGCAGAGAAGGGATCACTCTATATCAGAGAAAGTACATACTGGACCTTCTGCAACAATCTGGTCTACTAGCTGCCAAACCATCATCAACACCCATGGATTACAGTAGCAAACTCCAAATCAGCTTAGGAGAGACTCTTAAAGATCCTACACCATACAGAAGACTCATAGGCAAGCTGCTATACCTCACACACACAAGACCAGACATATCTTTTGTTGTTGGATGCCTAAGCCAATTCCTCAACATCCCAACAAATCTGCATCATCAAGCTGCATTTAAAATCCTAAGGTATCTGAAGAATTCCCCTGCTCAAGGTCTATACTTTCCCACACACAACCCAACAACAATCAAAGGATATTCAGATTCAGACTGGGGGGCTTGTCTTGATACTCAAAGATCCATCACAGGATGGCGTTTCTTCCTAGGTTCAGCATTGATTTCATGGAAAAGCAAACGGCAGAATACAGTCTCAAGATCTTCAACAGAAGCTGAATATAGAGCCCTTGCCATGGCATCTTGTGAGGCCCAATGGCTTCTCTATCTTTTCAGGGATCTGGGCATACCTCACACATTTCCAATCAGCTTGTTTTGTGACAATAATTCAGCTCTCCATATAGCTGCAGATCCCGTTTTTCATGAAAGAACCAAGCATATCGAAATAGATTGCCATGTGGTTCGTGAGAAGGTTCAAAATGGCACTCTTCATCTCCTACCCATCTCCTCAAAATTTCAAATAGCTGACTTCTTTACCAAATCTCTCTCACCATTACCCTTTCACCATTTGCTAGCCAAGCTTGGTATGATAAGCATTCACACGCAAGCTTGTGGGGGGATGTTAAAAGAGACACCCAATGATGGCCAAGATGAAATAGTTAATCACAAAATCAAATAGTCATGATCATCCAGATCATTTTTCATTCTGTTTTGATTCTTTCCTTTTTTGGCAATTGTTCAAATTTCTGTTTTTTGGTATTTCTGGTAGGTTTCCTCTTATAGTAGTTTTTCTGTTTCTTTCTGGTTTTCTCCTTTTGTATAAATAGCAAGACTTTCTCTTGCTCAATTAATTCATTGAGGCATTATTCAAAACTATGTGTCTTCTCATTTGTATCTCTTAAGCATCAAAGCAATTCAAGAGTGTCTTCTTCTTTTGCTCAAACTTCTTTTTCTTCTTCTTCATCAAGATGAGTGATGCCATTTTACATATAGAAGGTTGAGGATTTGATACAGAATAGAACACTTCGATTACTACTATCAATCTTTATAAAACATATTCAAATTGATAAAGAAGGGGACCCAATTGATAAGATCATAGGATTTGTTCAAATAAAAAAGAAAGCAGCCAAAGGTCAAGATTATCTTTATTTTATACTAATGGATTTGTATTTAGACGAATTTGATTCATTTATAATCGATGTACTGCGAAAAGCTGATCTAAAGTGTTTTTGGGTTAGATGCCTAGATACTGGTTTTCTCAGATTCTCCGATAATAAGAAACCAGCTAACTTGCAGGAGGTATTACCACTTCATATTTTACTTCCTGCATGGGGTATTACTGCGAAGGTATGATCTTGTACCAAGGGAGGTCGAATTATTAGACCATGGAATGGGAAACTATTTTTAAATAGTGAAGGATATCTTCAATGGAATAGGCCTGAAAGTATCATCTCATCGATGTAAAATCTGGATCAATATATGTGCTATTTAGACAAGGGTGCTAGGTTTTTTATTGGTGCTAGGTTTTTTATGGGCAGCTAGGTCTTTATGGGTGCTAGGTCTTTTATGGGTGCTAGGTCTTTTTGTTTTATGATATGGCTCTTGATTTCATTTGGTATTTTCTCTTATAAGTAAATGTGGGGACTGATCGTACGGTAAACCAATACGTAGGGATTAAGGGTGGACACCCCTACTCTTTCATTTATCATTAAGATACTTATTCATCAGGTTTTTGTTTATTAGGCGTGTTATTGTATGGCTGTTGGATTGTTTGTGATTGTGTTTTATCATCAGTAGTTAACTGATTGAGTGATTCTTCTTTATTCTTTAATAGCTCATATTTTAAAATAGTAGTAGCAACTTTACTACCTAAGTCAATAACATCTATTGGTCGTGTGTCTATCCAATCATTTTGTGAATCATAGAC
>NW_017721228.1:0-337 GCF_001865875.1 Lupinus angustifolius | reverse complement strand
CGGTTTTTTCCTTGGGAGGTAAGGTATCGGGAAGGAATTGGAATGTAATAATATCGATTTATATAGATACATTTATACAGATACAGAAAAAAAGGTTATCTATTGATTCAAACGTGTACCTACGGGATAGGGATAGAGAAAGAGGAAAAACCGAAGATTTCACATAGTATTTTTGATCGAAAAATCAATTTGATTTATTTCGTACCTTTCGCTTAATGAGAAAATGGGTCAGATTATACAGGATCAAATCTATGGGACTTAAGGAATGATGGAAGGGAATAAAATAAAAAAAGAAAAGAGAATAAGTAAATAAAAATGAAATAGAAGAGCCCAGATT
>NW_017721227.1:0-3416 GCF_001865875.1 Lupinus angustifolius | reverse complement strand
AAAACAATTCGAATTAGTCGGTCAACTGGAATGTGTATTATCCATATAGGGGGTCTTTCAATTGAGAAGATCCGTCGACCTGAGACGAAGAGAAATGTCTATCTATTTTATTTAGTTATTCAGTTAAACCAACGAGTCGTTATTGTAGCAGATAGCAACAACCATTTCATCCAACATGCGTATTTTTGATTTTCCAATGGATTTACATCTTTCATTAATGGAAATTTTTTGATGTAGTGAGTAATAGCTCCGGTTGTTCGCTGTTCAAGAATTCTTGTTTAGGCAGTTCATACCATCCATACATAATGTTTTGATCTAAGATTTCAATTCTTCCATGTTTCAGCAGTAGTTAGTATATTGTTCCATGGAGCTAAGGTCCAAAATATGGAAGAAACAGGTGTTTCCACGACTCTACCGCCCAGTCAATTCTGTTCCACTTAATCCCTGTTTCATGGCCACATATCTTTCCGGCTAAGGAATGGGAAACCTTTCTCTTGTTACATGAATCCAATTTTCATTTCATCCGGGAAAAGCCATCTTTTTCTCAACAATGTCTTTGTCATTTGATCCAATAGCGTTTCGTTAGATAGGAACAGCTTTGATAAATACTGATAACTCTCGGATGGAGTATTAGAACGGAAAAATCCATTAGATAATGAACTGTTGGTTCTAAGCCATCTCTGGCGATGAATCATTAAACCAATGATTCGTTATTGGAGCAGATAGCAATAACCATTTCATCCGGGAAAAGCCATCTTTTTCTCAACAATGTCTTTGTCATTTGATCCAATAGCGTTTCGTTAGATAGGAACAGCTTTGATAAATACTGATAACTCTCGGATGGAGTATTAGAACGGAAAAATCCATTAGATAATGAACTGTTGGTTCTAAGCCATCTCTGGCGATGAATCAACAATTCGAAATGCTTTTCTTGCGTATTTTTGATAAACCAGCGTTTATATATAGATGTAGGAAGATCTGTTTGGGAAGTAAGAAGCCCCCTTGACATCTCTTCATCTGCAAAGAATTCTCGATGTGAAAACACAGAGACAAAAGGCTGATCTTTGAATAGGAAAAAGAGTGGATCCGCAGGGTCCCAAATGAATTGGCTTATTCGAAANAGACCTGAGACGGAGAGAAAGCAAGGTCTATCTATTTTATTTCGTTATTCAGTTAAACCAATGATTCGTTATTGGAGCAGATAGCAATAACCATTTCATCCGGGAAAAGCCATCTTTTTCTTAACAATGTCTTTGTCATTTGATCCAATAGCGTTCCGTTAGATAGGAACAGATTTGATAAATATTGATAACTCTCGGATAGAGTATTAGAACGGAAAAATCCATTAGATAATGAACTGTTGGTTCTAAGCCATCTCTGGCGATGAATCAACAATTCGAAGTGCCTTTCTTGCGTATTCTTGATAAACCAGCGTTTATATAGAGTTGTAGGAAGATCTGTTTGGGAAGTAAGAAGCCCCTTTGGCATCTCTTCATCTACAAAGAATTCTCGATGTGAAAACACAGAGATAAAAGGCGGATCTTTGAATAGGAAAAAGAGTGGATCCGCAGGGTCCCAAATGAATTGGCTTATTCGAAAAAAACCTTGTTCTTTGCAAGATCTATCTCGTGTCTGGTACTGCAGGGTTCCACCCTGCAAGAACTCCGAATCATTCTCTTGAAGCTCATCCTCTTCATCATAAATGATCTGCTTGCCCCGAAATGACCCGGCCCAATAGGGAAATCCCAATTCATTGGGCCTTTCGATACAATNTAGATAATGAACTATTGGTTCTAAGCCATCTCTGGCGATGAATCAACAATTCGAAATGCTTTTCTTGCGTATTTTTGATAAACCAGCGTTTATATATAGATGTAGGAAGATCTGTTTGGGAAGTAAGAAGCCCCCTTGACATCTCTTCATCTGCAAAGAATTCTCGATGTGAAAACACAGAGACAAAAGGCTGATCTTTGAATAGGAAAAAGAGTGGATCCGCAGGGTCCCAAACGAATTGGCTTATTCGAAAGAAGCCTTGTTCTTTGGAAGATCTATCTCGTGTCTGGTACTGACTCTGCAAGAACTCCGAATCATTCTCTTGAAGCCCATCCTTTTCATCATAAATGATCCGCTTGCCCTGAAATGACCTGACCCAATAGGGAAATCCCAATTCATTGGGCCTTTCGATACAATCAAATAGAAAGCCCCAAGGGCGCCATGTTCTAGGAGCCCCAACTATGTGATTGAATAAATCCTCCTCTATCTGTTGCGAGTCGAGGACTCCTTCCCCTTCTTCAAACTCCGATTCATATTTTTCATAGATAAATCTCTGATCAACGATAGAACAAGATCCATTTTGAATCATATTTAAGGGATTCCTTGGTTCGGGCCGAAGAAGCAATGTCACTCGATCATTATCAAACTGACTGCAATCTTTTTCTGTCCGCGAGGATCCCATCAGAGCGCCTTCTACTTCTAATAGGCCATGAACTAGATCAGAATCATTCTCAACGAGTCCATAAGAAGTGATCCCATTTTTTTCTTTAGGTCCAGGTAGAGACCAAAGGTCTTGAGCGACCGATCCGGCAGAACAACTCAAAAGATAAAGAAGTATCGTTAATTTCTTCATGCTCGTTCCAAGTTCGAAATACCATTTGTACAAATAAGAATCCCCCTCGTTACATGATTTCTTCTTCATATAGATAGATATAGGATCTATGGAGCAATTACTTAGAAGTACATTTTGTGAAACAGCCCTTCCTATCTGATAGAAAAGGATCCCATGATCCTGAACCGATCTTAACTGGGATCGTAAATCCCAAGTTTGTCTATGAAGAGCAGATCTAATTATATTAGTGTCTATAATGGATTTCTTTTGGATAATACTAATCGATAGGGCCTCGTTGGTAAGTGCTACAAGATCTCGTACATTGGAACCCATAGTTATGGACCCGAATCCATTAGTATGGAACATCTTCTTTTCCAAGTGAAATCCCCTAGTATATGAAAGAGTGAAAAAGTGCTTTCGTTGTTGTGGAATAAGAAGCCTTCGTATCTTAATGCATGTATTTAATTTATTCGGAGCTATTAGAGCGGGATCTACTTTTTGGGGAATGTGAGTCGAAGCAATAACAAGAATATTTCTAGTGGAACATCTTTCACAATCCCCGGAGAGATAGTTCATTAATAGACCGAGGGATAAGTAATTCGACTCATTCACATCCAGATCATGAATGTTTGGAATCCATATTATGCAAGGAGACATTGCTTTTGCTAATTCGAATTGAAGGGGGATATAAAATCGGTCTATTTCCGGAATCATATCCATAGTTAGCGCATTCATAATAGTTAGAAGATCCAGCTCCGTATCAGGGTCACGGTCGATATCGTCACTATCATCACTATCGTCACTATCATCA
>NW_017721226.1:0-1770 GCF_001865875.1 Lupinus angustifolius | reverse complement strand
TGACTGCCTCCATTATGTTGTTGCTAGCAAATACCACTATTTTTGGTTTTGGATCTTCCAAATCATTCCCGCAGGAGGTCCGGACCCATTTTTTTCTGATCCTTCGATAAAAAGATTCATTCTCTTCATAAAAAATAGGAGGTAGAACCAATAAAGATTTCTTTTTCGATTCATCCCTGGAGTTGAATACCTCATTCAAGAATTGTTTTTGATCCAATCCGGAGGAATCAATAGAAAGGGCAAATCCCTTATGATACATCAGATCCGGCTCGGTTATTGATAGAGTGAATAGATCTGCCATTTCTTGAAATCTCTCTTGTGATTCAAAATCGTGGTGTAACGTGTATCCCCCCATGTTCCGGTCATGGAATAGATGAAATAAACCAAAAAACGGATTTTTGTTCAAGAATAAAATCNTGATACCTTTTAATTCCATATTCGAAGTTGCGATCGAATCGATTCAATACATTTCTTATGTACCCATAGGTGCTATATTGGATTTGAATCAGATTTCGGATCAATCTATATTGATTGACTGCCTCCATTATGTTGTTGCTAGCAAATACCACTATTTTTGGTTTTGGATCTTCCAAATCATTCCCGCAAGAGGTCCGGACCCATTTTTTTATGATCCTTCGATAAAAAGATTCATTCTCTTCATAACAAAGAGGGGGTAGAACCAATAAAGATTTATTTTTCGATTCATCCCTGGAGTTGAATACCTCATTCAAGAATTGTTTTTGATCCAATCCGTAGGAATCAATAGAAAAGGCAAATCCCTTATGATATAACGGATCCGGCTCGGTTATTGATAGAGTGAATAGATCTGCCATTTCTTGAAATCTCTCTTGTGATTCAAAATCGTGGTGTAACGTGTATCCCCCCATGTTCCGGTCATGGAATAGATGAAATAAACCAAAAAACGGATTTTTGTTCAAGAATAAAATCTTATTGGAACGGGACAGTTCATCCTTCGGAACCATATCACATCCCGGATCTGATGAAATAGGATGAATTGAGACGGTATTTTGTAAATACATAATTATCTTGAATATATTAACTATTTCTTTATTTTCCGATCGCCTGGAAGGGACAAAAGAAACATCTTGTTCTTTCTTCAACAATTTCTGATCTCTAGTGGACCTCTCAGTAGGATTCGAACCCAGATGAAGCTCTGACCATCTGTCAGAGAAAAAAGAACGAAGGGATCTTGTAGGATTCCCAAGAAATTCTTCGATTTCTTCCGGAAGCAGATGCTTATTCATCTGCTTCTCACGTTCCGTGAATAGCCGGGACATTGAGGAATATCCAGAAAGGCATTTAGGGAGTCGGTCTGATTCTATCTCTGTTCGTTCCGTTTGAAGAAAAGAAAGATCCCAAAGAATCGATCTTTCTTTTAGTTGTTGAATCTCTCTTTGATTGATCAATGTGTGATATTCCGAATCCTCATTCCTAATGGAATCGAAATGATCCCTGGATTGATCAGAAGATCCTTTCAATTGGCTAGAATCCGTTACTTGAATGAAACTAGATCTCGTAGAATCATATTGAATATTTGATGATACATTCCGTACCTTGCTAAAAAACCGATCCTTGTTTACCAACCACACATTGTCTAACCAATTCTCTCTCGATATGTTCCTCAAAAAATCCGATTCATGCGGATTCTTCCCCCAACTAAAGAAGAGATCTTGGCGGAATTGCCACATATGAAATTGAGCACAATTTTGCATAGCCCACTTGTTTCTCGAGAAGAGATGGGAAACATGC
>NW_017721225.1:0-8732 GCF_001865875.1 Lupinus angustifolius | reverse complement strand
CATCCAGAATCAAGAATCCATTCTATTTTACTCCTTTGTAAGATAAAACAATCAGGAATGTCATGCCCCGGTTTCTTGCAATAGCGACAAGTTTTGTTGGATTTGCGACCTCTGGATTTGGATCTGAACTTTTTATAATTGGTACTCCCTTTTTCTTGAGTTCTACCTCGAACACTTAAGCCCTCACCCTTGTCCACAGAATTAACTTCAAGATCAAATTTTTCTTTGGACAATAAATTAGATTTAACATCTTCAAAGGATAAGGTATCATTATTTCCATACAACATGATTTCTTTGAAGTGCTTATAGGTAGAAGGTAAAGAGACAACCAACAAAACAGCTTTGTCTTCATCTTCAATATTAATATCAATATTTTGCATATCCATAATAATAGAATTAAACTCATCAAGATGAGTTTGAATAGGAGTACCTTCAACCATACGAATGGTGTATAACCGTTCTTTGAGACGAAGCTTGTTTGCGAGGCTCTTGGTCATGTATAAAGTTTCTAACTTCAGCCACAAAGCCGCAGCGGTTTCTTCATTGGCAACCTCACGAAGAACCTCCTTCGACAAACAAAGTTGAATTGTTGAAAGCGCCTTTTCATCCAACTCGTCCCATTGATCATCGGTCATGGAAACTGGTTTCTTTGACTTCCCATCTAAAGCTTTCTTTAATCCGCTCTGGATAAGAACGGCCCTCATTTGGACTCGCCAAATAGAAAAGCTAATTTTGCCATCAAACTTCTCAATGTCAAATTTTGCAGACATTTTGAAATTCTCAATTTAGTAAGAGCTCTGATTCCACTTGTTAAGGTTAGAGCACAATGCGGAAGCACAGGATTGAATCAATTGAGAACAAAAGAGAAGCAAGTAAAGGATAAAGAAAATAACACACAAGATTTAACGTGGAAAAACCCCTCAGTGTGAGAGGAAAAAAACCACGGGCGATCAAGAGCAAAATTCCACTATGTAAAAAAGAAGAGTACAAGAAATCCTCTTATAATGATGAGGACAAATGACAATATTTTTTCTCACAAATACTCTCTCAAATGGAACAAGAATTCTCACCAAGAATGCACTCACAATATATGTGTAAATGAAAGAGATGTTGTGTGTTGTGAAGATGATTTTGAAGCTCTCTATATGTGTCCTTTTATAGGCAAGCAAAGTCTTGGTATCTTGGATATGAAGCATTGGATGCTTGGAAACAAAGCCATAAAAGTGACATAAAATGTCATTAAAGAGAGCCATAAAATAGTCATAAAATTCTTTTAAGGCATAGAAATGAGATTGCACATAACAAAATTCATGTGTATTTCTAGAATGATTATGATGAAAATTGATTCTCTGATTTTTTCGCAGTTCACGGACAAGGGGCATATTTTTGTTATTATTCATCTTATTGAGGAGGTTGTCCATTCAAGAAAATACCTTGAGTGGTTTCCCTGTAGCTCATAGTCACCGAAGCTGGGAAGGATTCAAGGCTTTCAGTCAATAGCATAGTCATCATATAGGTGGTTCTCTTTAGTACGGGTGTGGGTACATAGTAAGCGGTAGGTTAGCTTGTTAAATAATACCAGAGCGTTTAGGGATATATTTAGTAGTGTTTTATATCTCTCTGCACATGTTTCTAGTGTTACTTCTTCTAAGTTTGAATCAGCTTTTGTTTCACCATATGAGAAATACTCAATGATAAATTTCTTTCATGTTTGTTGTAATTGTAACTCATACATTAATAACTACTCTTCTTTTCTTTTACTTAATAAGTAGGTAAAAATCCGATGCATTCCATAAAAAGAACCGATTGTGAAGAGGGACCTCTTGATTCTTTCTCATCTTCCTCTGGTGATCTCATCAATTTGATTGTATATGTTGAGGATACTGGTGAAGGTGTTCCTCCCTCTTGAAGCTCAGCCCGACGTCTTCAATCCATTCATGCAGGTCCATCCATCTCCCGCAAACACGAATGAAGGGAAGAAAATAGATTTATGAATGGAATAAAATATGCAGTATTTACAGACAAAAGTATTCGGTTATTGGTGAAAAATCAATATACTTCTAATGTCGAATCGGGATCAACTAGGACAGAAATAAAGCATTGGGTCGAACTCTTCTTTGGTGTCAAGGTAATAGCTATGAATAGTCATCGACTCCCGGTAAAGGGTAGAAGAATGCGACCTATTATGGGACATACAATGCATTACAGACGTATGATCATTACGCTTCAACCGGGTTATTCTATTCCACCTCTTAGAAAGAAAAGAACTTAAATCAAAATACTTAATAACATGGCGATACATTTATACAAAACTTCTACCCCGAGCACACGCAATGGAGCCGTAGACAGTCAAGTGAAATCCAATCCACGAAAAAATTTGATCTATGGACAGCATCGTTGTGGTAAAGGCCGTAATGCCAGAGGAATCATTACCGCAGGGCATAGAGGGGGAGGTCATAAGCGTCTATACCGTAAAATCGATTTTCGGCGGAATGAAAAGGACATATATGGTAGAATCGTAACCATAGAATACGACCCTAATCGAAATGCATACATTTGTCTCATACACTATGGGGATGGTGAGAAAAGATATATTTTACACCCCAGAGGGGCTATCATTGGAGATACCATTGTTTCTGGTACAGAAGTTCCTATAAAAATGGGAAATGCCCTACCTTTGAGTGCGGTTTGAACTATTGATTTACGTAATTGGAAGTAACCAATTAGGTTTACGGCGAAACCTAGAAATCGATCACTGATCCAATTTGAGTACTTCTACAGGATAGACCTCAACAGAAAACTGAAGAGTAACGGCAGCAAGTGTTGACCTAAGCATTAGCAAGTGTTTGGTTCACCTCATGAATGGGGAAATTTGATTTGTGAGCATACAAAAGATTAGATACACTTTCACATTCACTGCAGTCTTCGCCAATGGACTCCCCAGTTCAAATGAATGTAAAACTCAGCAAATCATTAACCAAACCACCCTGCATCGTCAGAATTTGATGGCATGGCTGCAATGATAATTGATCACAAACCTGTTAGAGCAAAAGTGCCTAGATATCACATTCAACGGCTTGGCATTCAAGTTGAAATGGTTTCAGATTTAAATCACGGTTTGTCCATCGTAACCGTTGGTTATGTAGCAAACAAAAGTGCAGTGAGGAAATATGTTAGGTAGAAGGCATAATCTTATTCATCAACAAGACACATAATTTATACATCATGAAAAAAAAACTGATGCAGAAAAATAAATTCCTACATGAATAGCATAATGGGTCCATAAGTATTCTAACATTGTTGGTGAAATATTTCTAACAATCCTATTGACTCTTTATTGCCTAATAAATACTCCTTATTGCCTAATGAATACTCCTCTTTATTGCCTAATGAATAGTCCTCCTTATTGACTAATGAATATTCCTAACAGATTCTGAGTCATATTAATCAACACTCCTCCTTGACTCGGGAGCTGTAAATTTCAAGTTTTTCTCATATACTTGTTCTCAGAACTTTCAAGATTGAAATTGGTTATGTAAGTCCATTCGACTCTTATACCCTTCTTGTTTTTAGGCATCTCTACCAACTCACATGTCTCGTTTTTTTCAATCACCATGAGTTCCTCCTTCATTGCATCTATCAATTTTAGCCAAATGTAGCTTCTTCATATCCGGCAACATCTGATGATGTATTCATAGGTCCTCCAACATTTGTGTATATCATTTGTAGCTTCTGTGCAGCCTTCCATGTCCTTTTTTGTGGAAAAAGAAGCCTTGTTTGCTTCTCATATCGATAGGCAATGCGTTGCTGAGACTTTGTTTTTGTGCCTTCCTTGTGTACTACAACTTGCTTATCTTTAATCAAATCCAAGACAAAACTTTTGCCTTTCGTTTGAGCTTTGAACACCTCTTTGCCTTGTGAATCTTTAATCATGTAGTTTTTGTCTTCAAACAAGACCTTATAGCCTTTCTCCATCAACTGAGTAACACTTAACAAATTTTGATTAATTTCAGGAACATATAAGACATCATGAATTAATTTCAAACTTGTGTAACCTTTAATTTCAACTGTTCATTTGCCTTTTGTTTCAATATATGTCTCATTTCCAATTCTGACTTTGGAAATAGCAGGTTTATCAAGCTCTTTGAAGAGCTCTCGATCATAAGTCATGTGGTTTGTACAACCACTATCAATGAGCCAACTTTCTGTAGAACTGTTAGCGTCAAAGCATGATACATCGAGCAATTGTTCTTCTTCTGGTTGATCATCAACAACCTTAACTTCTCCTTGTTGTTGTTGAAACTTACATATTTTTTCCATGTGTCCTAACTGGCCAAACTTATAACATCTTGCATCATGTCTCCATCAACATCTGTTTTGTGGATGATTAGTTTTTTTGTAGTAGGAACAAGGTGGAAAGACTTCATTGTTACTACTTTGGTTATGGTATTTGTTGTTTGTAGAACCTGCAGTTTTGTAGTTGTTATTTTGTCTCCTTCTTTTATCATTCCAACCATTGTTGTTCTGTAATTTGGTTTGAAAAGTACTCTCCTATGATCCTTCTTGCCTCATAAGCCTGCTTTGTTCTTGTGCCTATAATGCATTCAACATATCTGCCAAGGTGATGCTTGACATATCCTTAGACGTTTCTAGAGATGAAATTGCAACTTCATATTTTTCAGGAAGTCTAACTAGAATCTTTTGAACTATTCTAGAATCAAAAAATCCAGTACCAAGAAGTGTTACATTGTTGGCAATGGCTAGAAGTTTATCAGAGTACTCCTTCATTGTTTCTGAATCTCTCATCCTTTGCATTTCAAATTCTCGGATCAAATTCATCACTTGCATCCCTTTAACCCTTTCATCTCCCTCATTTTCTTGCTTCAAAAAATTCCACATTTCACAGGTTGTTTTTAGTGTCATTATTCTATTAAAAATGGTGGGTGGAACAGCTGCATATAGACATACTCTTACTTTATCTCCTTCTCGATTTTAATTTGTGCAACATTTGGATTGTGCGGAAGAGTTGGAATGACATAATTTTGTTCACTGGCATCTCATAGACCATTAGCATCCAAGAAAGCTTCAATTCTAACAGCCTATAAATGATAACTCTTTCCAGTAAATACTAGAGGTGAAAATGTAGTAGACACTACTTCTGAATTCATTTTGACAATTTTGGGCAATAGAATGTAATAGAGAAAGTGCTTTGGTTGTGTTTGTTTTGTGTTTTTTCTCACAGATCCCTCAAGATATAGCTCTAGATACCAATTTGTTGGTTATGTAGCAAACAAAAATGCAGAGAGGAAATGTGTTATGTAGAAGGCATAATCTTATTCATCAACAAGACACATAATTTATACACCATGAAAAAGAAAACTGATGCAGAAAACTAAATTCCTACATGAATAGCATAATAAGTCACATAAGTGCTCTAACATTGTTGGTGAAATATTCCTAACAGCCATATTGGCTCTTTATTTCCTAATGAATACTCGTTATTGCCTAATGAATACTCCTCCTTATTGCCTAATGAATTGTCCTCCTTATTGCCTAATCAATATTCCTAACAAATTCTAAGTCATATTAATCAACATTAACCAATGCGAACTTATTGATGGTCCTCATTGAGTAGCAGGTTTGGGATAGAGATCATGTCATCTCATAGTCATCTGATATGTGGTTCTCTTTGGTACGGGTGTAGGTACGTAGTATGTGGTACGTTACCTTGTCAAATACTGGTACGCTATGGGTATATTAAGTATGGTTTACTTAGCTCTTTGCATAGTCCTTTGTAGTGTTGCTTCTTGTAGGTTTGAATCAACACCATAGGAGAAATACCAAGGATAAAAAAGATTTCTTATTTGTTGTAAGTGAGTGTATATTACTAATTATTCTTTTTTTCTTTTGCTTAAACTGTACGTAAAAATCTAGTTCATTCCTAAAAGGGAATCAGTTCACAAAAGAACCACGAGTTGGTACAAGAGAATCAATTTGCAGTTTGCTACCAAAACGAGAGAATTGTGTTTCAATGTGTCATCTCACTTTGTCAATAACATAGGGGGAATTGTTCATGTGGTTCCTCCAAAGATGTTCATTCTTGTTAATTCTAGTAGTTCTTCTAGAGAAATGACTGAAATAACTGGTGTTCTTAATCCCTTTGTCATCAGAAAACCTTTGAGAGCAAGTATGGTTGCAACCTCACTACAACGTACGATGAGTGTTCGAAACAAGGGTATGGACCTAGAAATATTGAGCTCTCAAGTTTATCTTTTTTCCATCTTCTTTATGGGAGTAGAATTCTAATTTTAGATGACAATAGTGTGAACCGCATGGTAGCGGCTGCTGCTTTTAAAAGGTATGAAGCAGTAGTTTGTATTAGCAGTGCAAAAGAGGCCATCTCTTCACTGAAGCCACCCCATCAGTTTGATGTCTGTTTCATGGATATTCAAATGTCAGAAATTGATGGGTATAATTCTGGAATACTTTCTTCTAAAACCTTTTGGAATTAAATTTAAAATTTCCTAAACACAATATAATAGTTTTTAATCCATTGTATATGTAACATAATAGTTTAAAAAATTTAGAGGATAGGTAACATCATAAGAATTTGTTTTTGCATTACATTGATTTGTAACTAGAAACATTGCAGAGGTAAGACTGCATACATCTACCTCTTCAAACCCCACCATATGGGAGTCTTGTACATTAGGCCGCCTTTTTTATTATATTGATTTGTAAAAACCTATTATGTATAAAGCATACTAGGTTCTATGACTTGAACCTCTCACAACAGTAGTACCACAATTCACTTGACAATTCTACACACAAACACATCCACAAATGTTACTCTAAAAGCATCGTTATCATATTGTTACAAGTTCCTTAGTATACAATGCTTTCCCAACAGGTTTGAAGCTACAAGGACAATTCAGAACATGGAACTTAGTATGAACATTGAAGTGTCTGGGGATGACTTTGGCAAGGTTTCAAACTGGCATGTGTCAATTCTAGCCATGACAGCAGACGTGATCCAGGAAACCCAAGAGGAATGCCTAAGGCGTGGCATGGATGGATATATTTCGAAACCATTTGAAACTGAACAACTTTATAGTGAAGTTTCATGGTTTTTCCAATCATGTTTAAGAGAAAATATCGTGCTCATCTAAATGAGAGGATTCTTGATAATGATGCATCAACGTCTATATTCCAGGACAATCTAAAGTGCATAAATAGATTCAGAAGTCTCTTGAAAGTAAGTTCCTCCTTTAATAGCCAGTGCATGCTATAGTATTTCATCATTTCGAAAATTCGATGGTTTTTTGCATAAGAGCCTGAACAATGTTATCTATCTCATTAAAAACAAATTTTAGAGCACATAAATGGTTGAATATACATTCTTGATCTATTACATTGTCTTGTGTAAGTTTGTTAGGTGTCTATTGTCTGGTCCATTCGATGTGCATCAATTAGTTACCGTGATACATACTTGTGTAGTGTACGTAACTATTGTTCCTCCCCGGATAAACCCGAGGTATTTCTAGCCCGCCTCGATGTTGCTTACGCGGGTTAGATTTTAAAATATAGAGACTTATTGCTTTATGACGGTCAGGTGGTCGGATTCATTGGGCAAGGGATCACCCATCGTGGCTATGTTGACATTTGGCTTACTATCGGGGAGAAACCCCTAACGAGGACAATACAAGCAAAGTTTATGGTCATTGATTATAGCTCTGCCTATAATGCCATCCTCGGCCGACCAACATTGAATCGTCTCGAAGTAGTGGTCTCCACTCCGCACCTATGCATGAAGTTTCTCTCGTCTGGCCATCGGGTATGTATTGTCAAAAGGGACTAACATAGTGCAAGAATTTGTTATCAGATGAGCCTCCGCCCAAGTCACCCTTCAACGCAAACACCACCCCCGATTAAAAGGCAGTAGGGTGTGCACCTAATCGAATTGGATGCCAGAAAGGATGAATGAGAGTTCCGCCCACAACCCGGCGGAGAAAAAACTTCCCTTCAACTTGGGCCCTTAATAGAAAATTTGGTGTATATTGGCAGCACTCCCGACGAGGCTCAAAGGTCAAGTTTAATTAAATGTTTAAAAACCAATAAATATCTTTTTGCCTGGTCAGTTGCAGACATGTTAGGGATTGACCCCTCAGTCATTTTCCACCGACTAACCATTGTTGAAAGGAGAAATTCCTCTTCTCGGTGTTTTCCTTTTTATTTGATTAAGTAAGTGAACTCGGTTTTATTATTTGTTCGTCATCTCGGCTTTGTTGAAGTAAATCCCAACGCCGGTATAATGGTTTCAAGAATATCTCAGTTACAACTTACTTCTAATAATCATGTGAATAAATTATTCCTTCTTTGTCCCATCTCGACTTTGTTAGAATAAATACTAACGTCGGTACAATGGTATCGAAGCAATCCTCTAATACATAATTATTAAGTACCTCTGAATACCATCTCAGTTTTGTGGAATAAATTCCAACACCGCTTTAATGGTATTCTAATGTACAAAAGTGATGAATAGTTAGTTGTTAGAAACAAATAAATAAATAAAGAACAAAAGAATAATAAAGTTAAGTGACCTTTATTTATTTACTCCCTTTCGGGTTCCTTTTATTAACAAACCAAACTTCTTCCTTAAGGAAGATTGGTATTAAAGAATAAATAAATTGCAGAATGTAAATAACAATAAATAAAAGTTAGTAAGTTAGCTT
>NW_017721224.1:0-25361 GCF_001865875.1 Lupinus angustifolius | reverse complement strand
GATCAATCTAAAAAGAGCATTAAGAACTTATAAAACAAATAAAATTAACCAAAGCACCAACTTGAACGATTAAAATTCAAATTCAAAATAAAAGAAGAAGTAGAAATACATAAACAACATTCAACTGAAATTGTTAAGAGCATGAGCCATCCATCCAAGGATTGGATGCTTTGAGTTCCAAATGAGATTACAAAATTGATTTTTGCATCTCATTTGCCTTCTCTTTCTCCTCTTGAATTATAAACTAAAATTACAAAACTTACTTCAAAAGAACTTATAAGAACTAAGAACAAGAAGAGAGAATTGTGTTTCTAGGAAGAAGGCAAGAAGATATGATATGAAGTGTGTTGTGTTAAGTCCTCTTTGTTCGAATGGAGTGCCTCCTACTTATAGAATTTTTCCTGGAGTCGATGAGCTGCTTGTTTGCACCGCTCAGCAGCTGACCAAACCCTTTAGCATGGGTTTGGTCACTTGTTCAAGCAACTTTGTCACCTCCTTAAGCTTGACTCGCCAAAGCTAGTTGTGAGCTATGGGACCAGCTATGGTGAGCTACTCCTGAAAAGCCTATGGTGGGCTACTTGAAGTGATGTCATGCATGACTTCATGGTTGCTTGATGGCTAAGTCAAGTCTAGGTGCACACCACTAAGCACACTCGTGGCACCGCTAAGCTTCTTGTTAAGCATCTTTGACCGTGCTGACTGAGACGTGGCTTGGTGCTTGCTAACCTGGGCAGGTGTCTGGTTCACCGCTGGCCACACATGCATCACCGCTGAGCTGTTGCTTGAGCAGCTTAGGCGTGTGTCATGCTTGTGTCTGACTGTGCCAAGCTTGAGTTCTGGTCGTGTCAGGTTTTGTCTGGTGCTAGGCTGAGCGGTCAAGTAGGTCCGCTCAGCTGCTTGCTTGAGCAGCTTGGTCTCTGCCAGGTTAGTGTCCAGGTCAGGCTGGTGTCCAGGTCAGCTCAGCGTGGCTTGGTCGACGCTCAGCTGCCTGCTTGAGCACCTTGAGTTTGACTTCTTTTTCTCTTGGACCATGAGTCATTATTCTGCTTTTCTTTTTCTTTCTAAATCCTACAAAACACATAAAAAAGAAATACAAACACAAATATACAAGATTGTGATATTTTATCCAAAAGTATTGTTTTAAGTTGGTTTTTCTCAATTATGCTTAAGATAAGTGCCATAAAAGTGTATGAAATTTAGGTATGTTTGGCACTTATCAACCACCAACCCGGGGGAAAAACTAGTGGCCCAGAAGAAAAGGAAGATGGGCACTGAGAGAACAACTGAGGTTACTCGAAACATTTCTGAGCTTCTGGAAGCCGGGTTTATCCGCGAGATTGCTTACACCACCTGGCTATCCAACATAGTATTGGTCAAGAAATCGTCAGGGAAGTGGCAGATGTGTGTGGATTATACGGATTTGAACAAGGTTTTCCCGAAAGACCCATATCCCCTCCCAAACATTGATTACCTCGTGGATAACTCCTTCAATATCAATATTTATCATCCATGGACGCTTATTCGGTGTACAATCAGATACCCATGTATCCCCCACATCAAGACAAGACTGCTTTCATCGCACCCAAGACGATCTCTTGCTACACGGTCATGCCTTTTTGGCTAAAAATCACAGGGGTCATATATCAGAGAATGATGAATACTATGTTCGGGGATCATATTGGGAGGCACATGAAGGTCTACATGGACAACATGATTGCCAAGAGTCTACCAGCATAAGACCATGTCTCTATCTTGGACGCCATTTTTAGCCAGTTGCGCAAGTTTAACATGCGCCTAAATCTGGAGAAATGTACTTTCGAGGTTGAAGCCAAAAAGTTCCTAGGATTTTTGTTAAGAAGTTGGGGCATAGAGGCTAATTCAGCAAAGTGTCAGACGGTTATAGACATGCACAGTCCTCGCTCGGTCAAAGAAGTCCAGTAGTTGAATGGGCGCTTTGCGGCATTATCCAGATTCCTCCCTACATCCACTAAGCATTCCATCCCACCCTTTCAACTCCTCAAAAAAAGCAAAACTTTTGACTGGTCAGATGCATGTGAAGAAGCCTTCTAGACCTTCAAACAGTACTTGACTACTCCTCTCGTGCTTTCTAAGCCTGAACCTGCTGAGACGCTTTATGTCTACCTAGTAGTAACTAATGAGGTTGTGGCAACCACCCTAGCCAGAGAAAGTGAAGAAGGTCAACACACGATTTACTTCACAAGCAAAGCCTTGTAGAGTCCTGAGCTCAGGTACTAGAAATTGGAAAATTTTTGCCTATGCCCTCTTAGTGGTAACAAGACGGCTACAGTAATACTTTCAGTCTCACACGATTTAACTAAATTGCATTTATCATATTTTTTGTTTAAAATAATACATTTGTTTCTCATGCAATGGTGATCAGTGTAATGAAAGTATAAAAATTATGAGGCTTGTGTAGGTGTAAAAAAGTGAGAGATGGTTTATGTAATTTCGCTAAAACTTAGTGGATATCAATATAATTTACTCTTATAATAATTATTGCAGAAACATCAATGAAAGAGGTAGGGACTGAAGCACAAATACATTTTTCATTAATGATTATATCTATTTGTAGAAACAGTTCATTTCTACTTTTTAACTTATTGAATAATATGATGTATACTGTCTTACAACGTAATGGTCATCACCATTGATATGTTCAAGTGGTTAGGGAGACAGACTTGAAATTTGTTGGGCTTTGCCTGCACAGGTTCGAATCTTACTGTCATACGTAATTTTGTTTTTATTATTTATACCTTCGTCTTATTTCTCTCTCCATTTAATACTAACTAGATATGGCAAAATGGGCATTGCCTACGGATGCAGCCGCATAGTCCGCATTTTTTTGCGGATAGGGTATACAAAATTTGTCTATTTGCCTGTTTTGCCCGCCAAGTTCGCGGGCATTTTCGTTGGGCATGCGGGCGGCCCATAAACATAATTTAAGGAAAATGTAAGAAAATTTTAAATAAGTTATGATGTAATGTGACTTTTAATCCCTAAAAAATTGTAATCTAATGTGATTTGTTAAACTTCATATAAAATATCAAAAAATTTGTTAATTTTTTATCTTCAACTACTTTATTTAATTTAATTTCATTTATTATATGATTTTTTATTTTTTTTAATTATTCAACAATGTTTGTGGGCCGCCCGCTAGCCCATTTTAAAATGGGTAGGGCATTGAATTTTGTCTGTTAACCAATTGGGGCATGTCCGCGCCCGCTTAAATTTTTGCGGACATTTGTGGGTGTGGGCTAAACAGGCCGGGCAGCCCGTTTTGTCATCTATAATACTAACCACTTATAAAGAAGATGAATGAGGGTCACACATTGTGCCATGGTAATTTCAAGAAATAAAACATGTTTGTTTAATTAAACAATTAAGGGGTCACAACAGTATATGCATTTTTATTTTTATTATTTATACCTTCGTCCTATTTTTCTCTCCATTTAATACTAACCACTTATAAAGAAGATGAATGAAGGTCACACATTGTCCCATGGTAATTTCAAGAAATAAAACATGTTGGTTTAATTAAACAATTAAAGGGTCACAACAGTATAGATTAATGTCACAATTATGTGAGTTGAATCTGTCTCGTTAGCATGTTTGGTTTACCAATAGAAACAGTGTGTTACTCTCTTTCTATTTATTTAACTAGCAAGTTATTAGTGTGTTCATATTTGGGCAATATTTTTTGCCACATGTTTAACATATTTATTATATGTGCATTGTCTTTCTAAGCATAAAGAAGAAGTTCAAAATTTCTTATTTTGAAATTGATATCCTTCAAAATTCAATGTTCTTCATTATTCAACCTGAAAAAGTTTAAATATATACAATATCATAGTATCGAAGAACTTGATTTTATGATCCAGAATAACAAAAAATGTAAATGAATTTAAAAATTGATGAGTTAATATGTTGAATGTTTGGTCCTCATAAGCATTTATAAATATCGATAGAATCATAATTATTGTACTCATTTTCATCACCTAATATTATTAAGTTTAAAAATATTTGCATCAACTTAATAACTGATTGAATTGAATTATAAATATTTTTACTTGGAATTAAACTCAAAACATATTCATCATTTGATCAATAATTTCAATAGTTGGTGTAAGTATTGTCATTGTTTATAAAAACTCTTCATTTTTAGTGATCTTGTAGATTTGGATAAGTACTTTGAACTATGACACCTATGAGGTTATCAAAATTAACAAATGTTATTAGGTAGAGAATGAGGTAGTTATGAAAATTGTAAAGAAATAATAAATAATATAACTCTAACTAATACAGACCAATGTTATTTTATTTTTTGTGCAATCAGTTATGTACAATTTACCAATAATTTTGACCAATGTTATTTTAATCTTCTTAATCTACTATCTTTAATAATTTATTCATGTTATATTTCTTATTGTTATTATTTTAATATTGCAACAGTAAAATATAAGTATAAATTCCTTATATATTCATTAGTTACGTTATATATTCCTTAATTGTTATGAAGATTCCTTATATATTCCATTTTATTCCGATAATTTACTATTGTAATTTTTAATCTTCTTAATCTACTATCTTTAATATTTTTTATGTTATATTTCCTATTTTTACTATTTTAATATTGCAACAGTAAAATATAATTATAAATTCTTATATTCATTAATTATGTTATATATTCCATAACTATTACAATGATTCCTTATATATATTCTACAATTGTTCTGAATAATTTACTGTTATGGTTCTTAATCTTCTTAATCTATTATCCCTAATATTTTGTTTATGTTATATTTCTTATTTCAATAGTAAAATATAATTATAAATTCCTTATATATTCTATAATTATGTTACATATTTCAGAATTGTTACAAAGATTTTTTATATATGTCATAATTATTCTGGTAATTTAAGTTCTTCCTACTACGTGATAAATAATAACTAATATACATTCTAAAATTGTTATGGTTTTTAATTTTCTTAATCTACTATCTTTAATATTTTGTTTATGTTATATTTCTTATTGTTACCATTTTAATAATGCAACAATAAATATATAATTATAAATTCCTTATATATTCCTTAATTATCTTATATATTTCATAATTGTTACAAAAATTCATTATATATTCCATAATTGTTCTAATAATTTTTTATATTTCTAATAAAAATATTCCTTATCTTAAAAATTGATATGCATAGAAAAACAAAATAGAGATATCTGTCAAATTATATTAATCATAAATTTGTTTTTTTATAATTAACACATGGTTATAACGTATGATTTACGTTTTATTATATTATGATTTATAAGAGGTTTTGGTTTATGTTGTTAATTGATTCTTTGCATTTTATAACTGCTCCACAAGTTAATATTCTGTTTCTATAGCTAATACAAAATATTCCAACTATTCTATTTCTTCATGAGTTTTGAATGATATGTTATATTATTTTTGGTGTTCAAACAAAATAAAATGTAAATGGAATTAACTATTAATATTCCACAAATTTATAAGTTATAATTCTATAAAATTATCTCTATAGTAAGCTTTACCTAAAATTTGGAAATCATAAATAATTAAATAAATATATATATCAAATCAATTGGTTATCACAATAAGATTTATTAGTCATAATTCTGCAAATTTATCTCCATAAAGAGGATTGTCTAAAAGTTGAAAATCGTAAATAATTTAAATAAAATATAAATTATATAAAAATAAAGACATTGTTCTTTGCCATATATGGGAATGACAAAAAAATAGAAACAAAGAACAACGACATTATATTATGTCGTTGATAGTCTAAACAGTCCAAATTTCTAAGCAAACAATAAAATAAAGTAATGATGATGTTTAAGTATAATTTCCAAAAGCACAATTATTAATCCAAAATGAGTGTGTTAAACGACATATATTAAAAATCATCGATTAGAGAAAATAAAATACAAAACTCATAAGTGAGTGAATAACTAATCATGAAGCCAAAAATAAAGGTAACAATAACTAAACATGATATTTACCTTATTTTAGAGGAGGAACACTCTAGGTCTTTCTGAAACATACAAAACAAAAAATTAAAATAGTGATTCTTTGAATAAAAAAATGTATAAGTAAAATAAGAGATGCATAGAGAAAATTAACGTGTTGAGATGCTTCAATGTAGAACCAAACTACAAATAAAGAGAGAAAATGATAATAGTAAGATAAGATGAGAAAATAAATATATTAATAATTATATTGAAAGTTTGTTCTTCGTTGAAGAAGATACATTCGCTTATCGGACGCTAAGGGAGAGAACTGTTGGAAGAACAAATCTACAAAATAATGAAATTAGTGTGAAACATGTACAAAATAAGGAAATAAATGAAAAATAAATAAAAAATCAAGGATAAAATAAAAATAGATCTACAAAATAAAAACATATTTACAAAATATCAATGAAAAATGTATTTTAAATATCAGATCTACAAAATAAGAATAGATCTATAAAAGAAATAAAAAAAATACACTTTAAAATGATAATTGAAAGAGAAAGAAAAGGACGATAATGAAAAGACATAATAACAGGAAATGAAACCGGAGAAAAAGAAGATTGTTGGGAGAGAAAACTTTTTGGAAGAGAAAGGGAAAGTCACATACCTTAGTAACAATTCAAATGCAATTTTAATGTAGCCATCAGAAATGCAATAATTATTTATTAAATTATTCCAATATTGAAGAAAGGGCAAATATAGTGCGGGAAAACACATATAATTACCATGGGACCATTTAGGAAGAAAAAAAATGAAAGAGGAGGTGGCATATGACAAGTCATGATGTGGCATGAGTTTATTTTATTATAAATAGTTAATAGATTAAGGGATTCTACTAAAGTTTTATAATAAGTATTACTCTCATCTTCCCAACCGTTGGCTATTACCATGTGGAATATAAAGTTTGATCATACTGATCTAAGAGAAAAACTTGTTTGGAAATAACTTTAAAACATGACATTTGACAAATCATCAAATTGTGAGTCTTACTATATGAACTCAGTTTTTCCCCCTCTGGCTCTCTCTCTTGTTTTTCTCTTTCCTCTCTCTTGATCTCATATTTAATGATTTGGTATAGTGAAACTTACAATTTAATGATTTGTGAAATTATGATTGAGTGTCTTCAAATGTGATGTGTTGAGGTTGTTTCCAACCAAGTTTTTCTCCTAATTCAAACTTCATAAATTGCGTTATCCCTTGACAAAATAACAAAAGTTTTTTAGTGTAATTCTCATTGAGCTTAATTCTTCAATGGATAAAGAAGCATATCATTCATGGATGGAATGAATTTAATGTTGGATGAAATTGATAATCATATTTAATTATAATTGACTCTAAAAAAACATATAAATAGATAATAATGATATAGTGACTGTGTATAAATCTTTACACTTCTTCAAATAATTAAATAAAGCAAATAGACATTTTTAGTATTGCCAAGGGTATCCCCAACCCTAGGTATAAGGAACTAATTCATTTCGGGTTGCATGACTATCTCTCACAACAAGTATCGCTCACCATAATTAAACTCTTAACCTTTTGATCATCTTTTGAATCTAGTGATACCTTACATCACTAGACCAACTAATTATTGGTAAAAGAGGTATAATAATAAAAGCTCTATAATCACCATATGTCAAGCTCTATAATAATTTTTTTGGGATCTCTTTTGTCCATTTATATTTGGTAACTAGGTTTTATTCAGCATTTTTATTATGTAGTTTTTGGGAGAGATAGAAAAGAAAAAAGATTTAGGAATCATAAAATATAATTATGAAAGACTTCTCACACATTTTACTTCATTAAAAAATTCACTTATAATCAAATCCTAAATTGTAAAAAAAGAATTCCAATTATGTTTTCCTAATATACCTATGTATAAAAAGGAATTTCAATCAAATCTTTCTATATATAATTTTATGTATTGAAATAAAATTTAGAAAATAAATAAGTATAAAGTATTACCATATACCGTATTACTCATTTTTGTCAATATAATAATTTGCCCAATTAATGTCTTAAGAAAAATGTTGAATTGAGAACCTACCTTGAAGATAAAAAAGTGTCTCAAAAATAATTTATTAACAATTCTGATTTTATCTTATTTCTAAATAAATTAATTTTAAAAATTATCAGACTATCCTATTCTATTTTATCTACTCCAACAAATTAAATTATAACATGAAATTCTATTTTATCTTAGTTTTTAAAATTATTTTTAAAAAAGTTAAACTGATTATTTGTCCTTATGTTAGAGGTATTCTAGAAATATCTATAATTGAGTAAATAACTATCGAATTGGAAAACCAAAATTTTCTATAAATTATACCTTCATCATAACAATATATGTGATGATTTTTGTGACAAGAAAATATATTTTATCCTTTTTTATTCAATTTGAACTCGACAATATTAAATGTCATATCTCCTACATGATAAAATAGAATAGGAAAAAAAATATTATTTTGATCCCTTGTGCATTTCAACTTTGGTCCATAATTTTATTTTATATATACAATTAGTCCTCCCCCATTAGTCCAAAACATAAAAAGAGTAGTTGAGAATCGTGGTGGGTAACGAAGAAGTGAGGAAGATGGATGCAGATTCAGTAGCAAAGGCATTCGTGGAGCACTACTATTCCACCTTCGACAATAACCGTCATGCCCTTTTTGGTCTTTACCAAGATAACTCTATGCTCACCTTTGAGGGCGATAAGATCCAAGGTGCTCAGGCCATCACTACCAAACTCACTTCCCTCCCTTTCCAACACTGCCACCATGCCATCTCCACCGTCGATTCCCAACCCTCCGGTGTTAACTCTGGCATGCTTGTATTCGTCAGCGGTAGCCTCCAGCTCGCCGGCGAACAAAACGCCCTCAAATTCAGTCAGGTGTGTTATCTCTTTCTTTTTATTATTTAGGGTTTTTGTTATTGTTATTTTGCGCTTCTCTGAGGCTCGGTTTAACGGCAAGATTGCTTGACCTGGTTTAAATCCTGAAAACAGTCTCTTGGGGATTGTACCAGCGGGAGTCTCGTGTACTGCACAGTTTTTTTGTTTTGGTCTTGGCTTGCGATCTGTTTTGACAATTGTTTGGTGTAAAAATAATTATGTATAGATTATAGATTGAAATAATTGGGAGATATATGGATTAGGATCATATAGAAAGTACCCACGCGGTGTTTTAAATTGTGATTGTCTTGGCGATGGCAGTACCAGTTGTGGTTAGTGCCATTGTGGTCAATATGGTATGAATTATTTTGTGATTATAAAAATATTTTTGAATTTGATGTGGTCCGATGCGGCTTGATGCGGCTCAAATGCGATTCGATGTGGTTTCACTGTGGCCCGATGTGGCTGCATAATTGTGATTTGGTTTTACATCGCAATTGCAGTGTGATGTAGTTGCGGCCACCACCGCAACCAGCCGCAACATGTGATACCGTCCACAATTTGATTCACTGCATCCACATGTGATGTGTTACGGATCAGATGCGGGGTACAGCAACAATATCTTGACGTATCAATGTTACTTGGATAGGCAGTGATTTTATCTTATGATGGGTTTTGGGTTTAATTACAGTGCCCGTTGAAGTTGATACCTTTGAATTGGGTGAGATTGTTGTTGTTGTAACATGTGTTCTTTGAAATGGTATGAACTCAATTATTAATGGTTGACATTAGGATCTATGAGTGACAATGACGGAGGAGGAAGGTTATAAAATGGTAATAAGTGTGGATATTAGTAGTTGATTGCAAAGAAAGGAAATGGTCCCTAGAATCTAGGGCAACTGCTACCATGGTAGGTTTTGAGTAGGGGCTGGTGAAGTAAACCATGAATTCACTATTTTTCCAATCTAATCCATCTATTTATTAACAATAATTTTGATTGACTATAATAGTTGGATCAAAAGTTATTTTTTGGGTGGTTATGGACTGTGTCCTGTTTCACCGTCTCATCACTCAAGTCAGCGATCTCTCTCTCTCTCTCTCTCTCTCTCTCTCTCTCTCTCTTATCAACAGCTGGCCTCCGATCCTAACACTTCAACCACACTGTCTACAACGGCCATGTCCTTTAAGCACACAATGTTTTGATGCATATACAAATGTTTTGTTTTTTCTTAACTTCTATATTGATATCCATTTCCAAGTCGACCCAGGAAGATCTGTATATGGGGGCAAAGCTTTCCTAGCATCCATATTTTCCATTCACAAGACACAAACCGGCCTTTCATAAGGGGAATAGAGTTCCTTGCCACACAAACCAAAAAAACATTGATTATTGCCCTTTTCTTTATTAGTGCTCTGGTGGGTAATTTGAAATTACTCTTTATCAAGCTCCCGACCTAAGCTTGAATCTGAGCTTGATTTTGGTTTTTGGGGTCCTTCAAAACAAAGTTTGTTTCAACCATTTCCATGATAGGGATTCTTTTGTCATGCGCTGAAGGGTTTTCTTCCTTCCCTTCTCATAAGGTCTCGATCTAGTTGCACAAAATTTAATCAAGAAGTTTTGATTCTGATGAACTTTGACCAATGGAAGTGCTATGCAGGATTGCACTGATCATCTTCCTTGAGAATTCTCGCCGTCTTTATATTTAATTTATACATTTTTTAAAACTTTGACTATTGAGTTGCAGCAGTTCTGTCCTTTTCTGATATTCTTTATAATAAATTTAAGGAGCTTAAAACAGTAAAATCTTATTGCTAATAAATGGATTTAATATTTTATGTAAAAATGATTAATGTACGGGTTAGAACTTAGGTGTCCATCTATTAAATGAGTCAGGGATGCAATGGAATTTCTTAATAAACTTTTAGCAGTTCTTTAATAGGTTAATAGACTATTTTTACTCATTCCTTATACTCCAATCTATCCATTTGGCAATTGTCTCCCCTAGGTTAGATTTTAGAGTGACTATATTCCAATATTAAGAGATTTATGATGTTGATAATGATGTGCTCTAGACGAAGATGTGTTGATTGCTAAGAAGATTAAGAAGATTGAGATGTATTCATGTGATCACAGTATTTCATGGCCTTGGTGGGATACTGGGATGTATTCACGAAGATGGGCTAGGACTCTTTAAGTTTAACATCATTTGGATTTAGATTTGTTTGTTGGTCCTCTTTAAAGTGATGTTCATAGTTATGACATACTTGCTGTACTTGAACTTGAAAGTGATTGCCTGATGTTAGAGGGAGCTAAATCCCTGTTTTTGGAGGATAGTCGAAACTTCCCTATTTGCACGTTAGATGCTATAGTAAAGTTTGGTGTAGTTTTGAAATTTGGGTTTTCCTATTTGCGCAAGTGGAATGGTTAAATTGACAGGAAGTGACGCTTTTTCCAAATATGTGATTTCACTAAAAAATGTTGGGATGAGTCATGTAAAATTTTGCTCATATCTTCATTGATATATTTTTATTAGCCTGTATTAGACAGAAACAGCTCATGCGCTCTTATACCGTTTAAGAATAGTATTATATTTTTTATGACTGTTTTTTAGTAGCTGACCCCATCTAATGAGATAAAGACTTGGTTGTTGTACTGTTTTTTTGGTGAGCAGATGACTAAACTTGTCGTCTCTGTTTCCAGATGTTCCATTTAATACCAACTCAGCAGGGAAGCTATTATGTGTTGAATGACATATTCCGTTTGAACTATGCATGAAGAAAGACATTCAAATGTGACCTGAAAGGCTGTAGAAGACGCTTGCCTGTAGCTTTTTCAGATTGAACATCTGTAATTGAAAAATAGTTTCTGGTTTTTGTTGGTTGTGTTTAAAATATTGGTTGCAAAAAGGTTTTAAGGACAAATTATCAAAACATTACTGGGTATTGGAGGTTGAAAACTAATATATTTTTAATATAAGGGGTCCAAGTTTCTTGTTCTAGTCTGCCTCTAACAGACTAGCTTATGCATGTCATCTTAATGTTTTCTTTGTATTTGATTGCCAAATTGAAGGTTTGTTTGCATCACCTGCACCAATGTGAATAAAGTTCATCATTGTCCTCTGCTATGTCATTATTTTTGCAAGTTGATGGTGATCTCATTATCTAAGTGATGTTTGACCAAACCAGGGTTAAAATTTTTGTGACAGCCATTTGGGGTATTATGTAGGCTTGTGAAGTATTTGGCAGAAGAGTCGAGTGGTCCTTACTTAAAGGTAACGGGAGTAAATCTTTGTATACCCTTAGTAAACCAAAATAGTAAAATTAATATTTTTATGGAAATGTAGTATACTGACATGTTGGTCAAATGAGAAATACTAACAAAACGTTGGTCTACTAGTGTAAGGCTCCGCAAGATCTTCAGGATAATTAAGAGGTCAACAATTTGATTCCTAGAAGTGACACTTGATGGGAGAGGCAGCTGCATACCCGCAAGGAATTAGTTTTTTATTCATAGAGTGATGAATATTCTTGGTAGTACTAAAAAAAAGTGGCAAACAAGGTTAAACAGTTGAGGGAATTCTGGAACAATATTCCAATCTAAACTATTCTTACTCAAAGCAAAGGTGTTGGGTATGAAAATGCCCCTTATGTTGTGATCAAATAGGCTTCAAATGTTAATGATTCATTGAGTGGGATGGCCTAACAAACCAAGAAAAAGTCCATTTTCTAGTAGTCGTGACCTGATAACATTATATTTCATCTAAAATTGATAATGTGAAAGAGTCAATTTTCTTCTGTGAGAATTCTTGTTTTTTATTTAATTTATAAATACGATAATAATAAATTTGATCCATATAAAGATCAAAATTTTCATGCTCATGTGCTTAAATTATAGAGATGAATATTTTTTATGGGTATCTTAAAAGTTAAAACCAACAAAATCACGTTTTAAAAAAATAAACGAGATTATAGCAACCATAGTGGTTGTTCTTATAATTGTTCTTAACAGAATAAGAATATTATTACTCTGTTTTCCACTATGTTATTCTTAATTTTTTGACTTTTGTTTTTAAATAAAAACAATTCTTGGTTGTTCTTAACCAAATGAAAGTGAGGAGAGAGATAGATGTTGTGGAAAAAAGTAAATGTTGTGAGATCCAAATAAGAATAAAAATAATGTTTGTCGTTGTGAGAAAAAGTAAATATTGTTCTTATTTTATGGAGAGTTGTAATAAATTATAAAATAATATGTGAGATCCGAATAAGAATGAAAATATTGTTTAGAATTGGAGATGCTATTAGGGAAAGAAACCTATATTTTCTAGTTGTTGGAACCCTTTACGTGGTTCACGCTCCATATCAAGAGTTACTCATGGATTCATACTATTGACTTTCACTCAAAATAAACAAGAGCAATGTACCCAAAATTTTATAAACCAAATAATGATAGTGTTGTTTGTGTAGCTCTTCATAATTTTGAATGACACGAAATAATCTTTACTAGCTGAGTCACAATCATGTTGTACTCTTTAAGACGTTTCGTTCTACTTTTAAAATTGTGCAAGCAGACTATTAACCATGTCGTCCCTAGGATAAAACAATCATGTTCTCTGTTATACAATTTCTTATTGCACTGTAAGAATCGCTCTTGAATACACCCACAATATGTGGTAGTGCCAATTCTCGAATTCCCATAATATGGCTATCCGCGCCAATTCTTTTCCCACAATACTGACTACAAGTGTCGGTTCTCGATATTTCCACAATTTGGTTGCATATGCCAATTCTATAGTGCCACAGAAAGAAAGAGAGAGAAGGTGTCGAAAATGCGTCGGCAAAAATTTATGGGGGAGAAAGAAGAAAGCCGAGGAAGATTGCTCGACTAGTGAGATTTTTAATGAAAGAAGGAGGCCTCCATTTATAGCATGAGGCCTCCAATGGCTCCCCCATCCGATAGTGGGAAAATCCAAACGGCTACATGATCCAACGACTGAAAAAATTGACCATGCGACTCTCTATCCCTTTGACCAAGATCTTCTCCTCCACTCTCCCCTTCACTCACCACTCTCCACACGTGTGTTGACTTGGTCAACACACGGTCGAAGTTCAAAAGCATAAAAAAATAAAATAAATAAAAATTTATTTAAAAAGAATGTTGGACCTAAGCCCAAGCCCGACCCGATTCGGCCAGACGACAGCGAATGAGGAGGTGGTGGTGGTGTGCATGGACGCATGTGTGTGTGTGGAGGAGTTTTGTTTGTATGAGTCCCCACTCACTCACAAAACTCATTGTACCCATTGGGACACACCTGAAGGTTGTAACTTACGACTTATAAAGCCTTTCAACTTCCTTCCTCCAAGCAATGTGAGACTTGATGAGATTTTTCATTTCACACCCCAACATCCCATTAATGGCCACATTAATGTGCTTTAAAAAACACTTCGAAACAATCATTTTTCAAACAATTTTCAACAATCCCCCACTTAAAATTAAAAACGATTTCCAGGAATTTCTGTGATCTCAATAAGATTGTGCATAAACAAAAATGTCATGTGACTTGAACCTTTGCATATCGAATAAGATCCAGATTTTATTAGAGTGACTCGTAGTCTTGAACTCTATCTCTGACATCAAACCACACAAAACATTTTCAAAAGTGTATTCTATAAAGCCAGTGTTAAAGGTCATGCACGTTTATCCTAGTATAGTGAACGCTCTTGAAATTTATGTCCCAAAATTTTATAGGAAGCGACCCCCACATTCACATTCGCATAGGTGAGTTTATCAAGAGTACTCCTGTAGTCTCATAGTGAATAAGATCCAGATTTTACTAGAGTGACTCGTAGTCTTGAACTCTATCTCTGACATCAAACCACACAAAACATTTTCAAAAGTGTATTCTATAAAGCCAGTGTTAAAGGTCATGCACGTTTATCCTAGTATAGTGAACGCTCTTGAAATTTATGTCCCAAAATTTTATAGGAAGCGACCCCCACATTCACATTCGCATAGGTGAGTTTATCAAGAGTACTCCTGTAGTCTAGGGACTCTACTCCAATTGGAGTATAGATCTCATTAAGAGTTTAACTCATCCTTACATATACTACAGGAATCATGATTCATATAATTTTATGGCATGTTCATTCTTATATCACTTCACAACTTATTATTATCCATTGAACCTATTTCTTGGGATCTCCAGTCAGCTAGGTTGGGTTACCATCATGAGTGATCCTCATTCTAAGGGCAATAGTCTCATACTCTTAGAAGTATTATGGACTTTCTCTCTAACTAGTCTTTTCGTCAAAGGATCTGTTAAGTTATTCTCAGTGCGTACATGATCCACTCTAATATCTCCTATAGAGAGTAATTCTAATGATGATGTGCTTACGACAAATTTTTTGTTTCTTACCGTTATATAAGCGGTTCTCAATTTTTGCAATAGCCGTGATACTATCACAATGGATGAACACAACTGATATCGATTTTCCCATAAAGGAATATCTCTGCAAGCAAGCTTCTCAGCCAACTTGCTTCTTCACTAGTTGTTGCTAGTGCTATCATCTCAGCTTCCAAAGTGGATTGAGCTAAAATAGTCTATTACTTTGACTTCCAAGAAATATCCCCACCAGCTATGCTAAATATATAGCTATTGGTTGCTATGGAATCATTTGAAAGAGTATTCCAATCAGCATCGTTGAATCCTTCTAGGACAGATGGAAACCTTCGGTAATGTAATCCAAAGTTTATTGTTTTCTTAAGCATTACCCTTTCTATAGCATACCAATGCTCCATGGTAGGTATAGTGGTAAACCTGCATAATAATCCCACAACATAGGCAATATCAGGTCTAGGGCAATCCATGGCATACCGAAGGCTGCCAATGATGCTAGCATACTCAGTTTGTCTTACACCTTCACCAGTGTTCCTAAAAAGTTTTACACTTGAATCATATAGTGCACTAGAAGGTTTACAGTCAAAATATTTATATTTCTTTAAGATCTTTTCTACATAGTGAGATTGATCCAAAGAAATTTCTTCTTTTGGCCTGGTAATTTTTATACCAAGGATTATACTTGCCCCTCCAAGGTCTTTCATATCAAAGTTGTTACACAACAACGATTTCACATTATTCACAACATGATTGTTTGAATCAAATATGAGTAGGTCGTCTACATAGAGACATATGATAATGCAAATGTCATTTTCTAAATTGTAATAAATGTCTTTGTCACTTTCATTCACCTTAAACTCATTCAATACCATTAAGTCGTTAAACTTTTCATGCCACTATTTTGGTGCTTGCTTAAGACCATACAACAACTTATCTAATTTTTAAATCTTATTTTCTTGCCCATGTATTACAAAACCTTCAGGTTTTTCTATATAAATTTCTTCTTCCAAGTCACCATTTAAAAAAGCAGTCTTAACATCCATTTGATGTACTAATAAATTATGTATCACAACGAGCAATATTAGTATTCTAATGGATGCTATTCTAGTAACAAGTGAAAAAGTATCAAAGAAATCTACATTCTCTATTTGCCTGAAATCCTTAGCTACAAGGCGAGCCTTGTATTGATCCACTGTGCCATCAAGTTTCAATTTATTTTTCAATACTCACTTACAACCAATAGGTTTGCAACCAGGAGGCAAGTCAGCTAAATGACAAGTCTTGTTAGACTCTAGAGAATGATCTCATCATTTATGGCCTCTTGCCACAAATCAGCACCTAAAGAAGTCAAAGCTTCTTGGAGTGTTGATGAATCACCTTCCAATATATAGACCATATAATTAGGTCCATGCTTTTTAGTAGTCCTTGCTTTCTTACTTCTTCTAGGTTATATTTCTAACCCATCATTATTATCATTATTGCTAATCACATGTATGTGACTAATTGATGTGTCCCCACTCTTCCTCAATTTAAATGGGAATTCCATTTCAATGAAATCAACATCATTAGACCCAATGATCACTTTTGTGTTAAGGTCATAAAACCTTTACACCTTGCTCTTTACATCATACCCAATAAATACAAATTCATAGGCTCTACTTGCGTGTTTAACTCTCTTAGGGTCTGGTGTGCGAACATAAGCCATACAACCCCAAGCTCTCAAATAAGACAAGGTTGATTATCTATTCTTAAAAAATTTGTATGGGAAAATTTTGCATTTAGCCCCATAGACTCTATTCAGCACATACAATATAGTTAATAATATTTTAACCCACGAAGAAGGTGCTGCACTAGAACTTAACATGATAGCTACAACTAATTTAGTTAAAGTTCTATTCTTTCTTTCAGCTTTACCATTCATTTAAGGTGAATATGGTGCAATTGTTTCATGAATAATGCCATTTAATTTGTCACATACCTCCTTTTAGCTGTCTGCTTAGGTAAATATATAGGAATAGGTAGGATATATAGATATAAATATAAGTATGTGTATTACTGCTTGTTTTTATGTTGTGGCAATAGTAGGAAGTATATATATGTATATATATATTCGATATGTCCGAAATAGGAGTTACTCGAGTAAGGACTAGCTTACTTGAATTACAAGTAGCCTAACGATAACACATAGTTGCAAAGTGAGGAACTTGGTTTCTCATTAATGGTCTATATCAATATGTCCCTAGCATATAAATAAGTTTAGATATGAGCTGATGATAAGGAATATAGTTCACGTTGGTTTTAGTTACAAACTACCTGAATTTTAGGATTTATCCGTTATCAGGTAAGTGTATCGTTACGAGGGCTCAGTCGGTATGACCTGAGCGATTGTATAACTTTCACGACTTTTCAATAATTCATTAGGATTTAGTTATGTTAATATTAAGACTCATTAGCCAATTCCATCAACATAAAATGATGAAAATAATTCCTAGAGTTCATAGTGAAACTTTGTTAGGTTTGCTTGTGAGTCATCGTGATTGATCCCGTTAGTCCCCTGAGAGTATAAAATATTAGCAATAATCATTTAGCTAAGAAACACATCCATGCATAACACAAAAAATTAAAACAACCTAATACACCCTTAATCACAAAGATTAAGGATGCATGCATGGTCAAGCCTATGGCTTGACAAATGTCCCTCTAGGTGGAATCATTAAGACTTAATATAGCCTTAGTGACCCACATAACCACTCCTCTCCATCTATATAAAGCCACAAAGTGCTGAACTACCTTCATTTCTTCAACCACACACAAAACTCATCTTCTTCTTCTCCCCCAACATTCACGTCGTGGACCAAGGGAGGAGGGGTAACCTCCATTTCTTCCACTCCAAGATTGCATGCAAATCACTGTTACATCTCTCTAAGGTATGATAATCATATTTATGTTCTTTGTTTTCCAATCTAATGGTTTATCTTAGTTGAATTCACCTCATAAACATCTTTGTTCTAAGTGAAAGTGTTAGTTTGTTTAGGGTGTTAGAAACTCTCTACTATTCTCTTTAAATCATTTCCAAAGTGCTACTTAAATATTTTGGGGTATGTGGAATTAAATTTTAAACTCTAATCACTGAAATTCCTCCACTCAAAGCCTCTAAATTCAGTTTTAAAGATCCCATGCCTAAGGGAGTTGATAAATTCATGCAAAGTGGTTAGGTTGTGAAATTGTGTTCTTATGTTGATTAGAAAATGATATGCATGTTGTTATATTATGATTTCATGTTGTTACGGTGTTGTTTAGGATTTGTTATTTATGGAAAAGTCGTGGTGGATGGGTTCCAAAACCCTGCCCACACTTCATCATGTTCAAAAGCTAGGATGTTAGTTAAAAAGAGTGATTTTAGTGTTGCAAATTATGTGTAAGTCTTTGAAGTTGGATTTGATCACATGCATGCGGTTTTATTTTTGTTAGCATTCTGTTTTGGTGATTTTTAGGTATGATTCATGAAAATCTTAGGGTTTCAAAGCTTATCCAGGAGTCGTTTGGCAATCGGGAAGCCTGAACGTCGCTAGTGTCGCCAGTTTAGAGTTAAGGACCATGATACTCTTTGGTAATGCCTTGAATGGCCTAGGAATGATCTTATATCTCATATACGGCGGTCTACGTTCAGTTATAATGATTCTAATATCCTCTCGGAGAGTTATAGCACACTTCTATGAGTTATGCGACGACAAGAGGTCATTTACCTCGCCGAAAACCCTAAACCAAAATCAATGACCTCTTGGAAACATTTGAACTTTTAATCTGATTGAACTAAACTGAAATATATTAAATTTTAATCTCATATAAGTCATATTCATATATGTCTTGATTTATCAAGTTCCGGTACTCATTCTAGAACGAATCAAAGCTTTTTGAGTTAATTCCGAGTCTCTAAGTCAATTCTACCTATGAGTCTTCTATCGTGCCTAACTAAGACTCTAATTATATCCTAATAAATGTTTAGATATTATCAAAGTTTTCAAGGTATTTTCAACAATCGAGAATGAATGGTTCAAGTACATTCGCTTTGAAAATGGACTCAAACCGGAATTGAAGCCAATAGTGAGTTTTCAAGACATTTTCCATATGCCTACCTTGGTGAACAAGCATAGAGTCTATGAGAAGGATATGACAGAACATAGAATACATTTCAAGCGTCTAAAACTGCCGAAGAATCTAACGACCAATCACCCTAAAGGTAAGAAACCTCAGCATCCTCAAAAACTATATCGACCCCCATTTGACAATCATGGACCGAGTAAAACGGCTATGCGATATAAACCAAGTAGTAACTTAGGTGAAAGACCACCTAAATGCCTACCCTTATCACAATTAGATGTGATATTAGGAATGGATTGAATGTCAAACAACAATGTGTCGCTAAACTGTCAAGACAAGACCGTAGAGTTCCTAGGAACACCCACCAACCATTCGGACATGGAAAATGGAAAACCTATAACTGGAATGGGAAAGACCTCAAACTGTGATAGAGATTAGATGCTTCCTCGGATTAGCAGCTATTATAGACGATTAATCAAAGGTTTTTCTAAGTTGGCTTTGCCACTAACCAAGTTGACTCGAAAGGGACACAATTTTGAATGGTCATCTTAGTGTGAGAATAGCTTCCAAGAATTGAAGAAGAGATTAACTTCATCCCCAGCTCTTATACTTCCAGATCCAAATAGTGGACTCAAAGTATATTGTGATACTTCCAAACAGGGTCTAAGATATGTCTTAATGCAAGATAAAAGAATAGTCGCTTATGCATCTCAACAATTGAGGCGACATGAAGAGAATTACCCTACCCATGGTTTATAATTGGAAGAAGTAGTGTTTGCTTTGAAAACATGGAGACACTATCTATATGGATCGAAGTTTGAAGTATTCAGTGACCAGAAGAGCCTAAAGTATCTATTCGATCAAAAGGAACTGAATATGAGGCAACGTAGATGAGTTGAATTCCTGAAGGACTATGATTTTGACCTACATTATCATCCCAGAAAAGCAAATGTGGTAGCCTATGCGCTATGCCAGAAATCATTGCATGTGGCAACAATGATGGTCAGAGAATTGGAACTAATATAAGATTTCAGAGATATGAATATGGATGTCTGTCTACTAAGGGATAAAATGATTTTAGGAATGATGAAAATCACCAATGAGTTCTTCGATCAAATAAAGAGGCTACGAGATAATGGTCAAGAAATTCAGCATCAAAGATCCCTAGTAGAACAAGGAAGAAGACTAGAAATTCAGAAGGGAATGAAAAGAATTGTTAAGTTCCAAAAAAGAATCGACATACCTCAAGAGAAGGAATTAAGAAGATGTATCGAGACTTGAAAAAGATGTTTTGGTGGCCAGGATTAAAGAAAGATGTGACGAAGTACGTGATGACCTATTTAACCTGTCAGAAAGCGAAGCTAGAACATCAAAGACCCAAAGGGGAATTGAAACCCTTAAATATCCCTGAGTGAAAATGGGACAACATTGCTATGGATTTTGTATCAAGACTACCGAAAACTTCCACAGGTCATGACTCAATATGGGTAATAGTGGATAGACTGATGAAATTGTCTCATTTTATTCAAGTGAACATCAAATACTCCCTAGAAAGACTAACTGAAATATACATCAAGGAAGTTGTGCGACTTCACGGAGTGCCTTTGAGCATCGTCACTAATCGCGACCCCAGATTTACTTCCGGATTTTGGCAGAGTCTACATCAGGTATTAGGGTCGAAGTTGAAAATGAGTTCAGCTTTTTATCGACAAACTGATGGGCAAACGGAAAGGACCATCTAGTCACTAGAAGACTTGCTGAGAGCATGTGTACTAGAGCAACAAGGAAGTTGGGATAAACTTCTTCTATTAATCGAGTTCACTTATAATAATAGCTATTACTCTAGCATAGATATGCCTCTGTAGTCGGACCCCACTATGTTGGAATAAAGTGGGCGAGAAGATAGTTGTAGGACCAAAGTTGGTACAAGAAACTATGGACAAGGTAAAAATGATAAGGGATAAACTCAGAGCAACACATAATCGTCAAAAGAGTTACTTCGACAAGCGTAGAAAACCGCTTGAGTTTCGAGCAGGTGATCATATTTTTCTAAGAGTAAAGGCCAACTATGGGAATTGGCAGGGTAATGAAGGTCAAGAAGTTAACCCCGTGATTCATCGAACCTTATCAAGTCATGGAGAGAGTTGGACCAGTAGCATATAGGATAACTTTACCCCCATCACTGTCCAATCTTCATGACGTGTTCACGTATCTAAACTGAAGAAGTACATATCGGATCTCTCCCATGTGATTGAATCAGAAAATCTTCCTCTAAAGGAGAACTTGACCTTTGAGGCAACCCCCATTAGGATAACAGATAGAAAGGTTAAGCAACTTCGAGGAAGAGGAATTCCTTTAGTAAAGGTATTATGGAGTAAGGACCAAGCAAGTGATACAATATGAGAACTAGAGAGTAAGATGAAAATTCATATCCCTATCTCTTCGGTAAGTAAATCGTGCCCAAATTTCGAGGACGCAATTTTTAAAAGGGTGGGAGTAATGTCACATCCCTCCTTTTAGCTGTCTACTTAGGCAAATATATAGGAATAGGTAGGATATATAGATATAGATATAAGTATGTATGTTAATGCTTTTTTTTTATGTTGTGGAAATATTAGGAAGTATATATATGTATATATGTATTTGATATGTCCGAAATAGGAGTTACTCGAGTGAGTAAGGACTAACTTACTAGAATATCAAGTAGCCTAGCAATAAAAATTAGTTGCAAAGTGATGAACTTGGTTTCTCATTAAGGATCTATATCAATATGTCCCTAGCATAGAAATAAGTTTATATATAAGTTGATGATAAATAAAATAATTCATGTTGGTTTTAGTTACAAACTACCCGAATTTTAGGATTTACCCGTTATCGGGTAAGTGTATCGTTACGAGGGCTCGGTCAATGTGGCTTGAGCGATTGTATAACTTTCATGACTTTTAAATAAGTCATTAGGATTGAGTTATGTTAATATTAAGAGTCATTAGCCAATTCCTTCAACATAAAATGATGAAAATGATTCCTAGAGTTCATAGTGAAACTTTGCTCGATTTATTGGTGAGTAATCATGATTGATCCCGTTAGTCCCCTGAGAGTCTAAAATATTATCAATAATCATTTAGATAATATTTAGACTTTTCTTAAGTTGTATTAGAATGCAAGAAACATATCCATACATAACACAAAAAATTAAAACAACCTAATACACCCTTAATCATAAAGATTAAGCATGCATGCCTGATCAAGCCTATGACTTGACAAATGTCTCCCTAGGTGGCATCATTAAGGCTTAATATAGCCTTAATGACCCACCTCACCACTCCTCTCCATATATATAAAGCCACCAAGGGCTGAACTCCCTTCATTTCTCCACCCATACACACAAAACTCTTCTTCTTCTTCTCCCCCAACATTCACATCATGGACCAAGGGAGGAGGCGTAATCTCCATTTCTACCACTCCAAGCTTGCATGAAAATCACTCTAACATCTCTCTAAGGTATGATAATCATAGTTATGTTCTTTTGTTTCCAATCTAATGGGTTATCTTAGTTGAATTCACCTCATAAACATCTATGTTCTAGGTGGAAGTGTTAGTTTGTTTAGGGTGTTAGAAACTCTCTACTCTTCTCTTTAATTTCTTTCCAAGTTGCTACTAAACTATTTTGAGGTATGGGGAATTCATTTTTAAATTCTAATCACTGAAATTCCTCCATGAAAATCCTCTAAATTCAGTTTTAAAGATCCCAACCTTAAGGGAGTTGATAAATTCATGCAAAGTGGCTAGGTTGTGAAATTGTGTTCTTAGGTTGTTTAGAAAATGAAATGCATGTTGTTATCTTATGATTTCATGTTTTTAAGTTTCTGTTTAAGATGTTTTGTTTCTGGAAAAGTCATGGTGGATGGGTTCCAAAACCCTACCCACACTTCATCATGTTCAAAAGCTAGGATGTTAGTTAAAAAGAGTGATTTTAGTGTTGTAGATTATGTGTAAGTCTTTGAAGTTGGATTTTATCACATGCATGAGGTTATATTTTTGGTAGCATTCTGTTTTGGTGATGTTTAGGTGTGATTCATGAAAATATTAGGGTTTCAAATCTTATCCAGGAGTCGTGTGGCAATCGGGAAGCCCGAACGTCGCTGATGTTGCCAGTTTCGACTTAAGCAAATTAACATACATATAAGCACAAGTAGACATGAAATACATATAATAAAGTTTAAAAGCATATATAATAATGTTAGGAAAAATATGCTTCATCAAGATTGCCTAATTGTCATCTAAATTTCTGAAGAGGTTCTTTAGCTAAAGGTTTAGTAAAGATATTTGCTAATTGTTCATGTCTATAAACAAATTCTAAGAGAACATCTTTCTTTTGGACATGGTCCATAAGGAAGTGATGCCTTATATTTGGTTCGGGAATGCATAAAATCGGATTCTTTGTAAGGTTTATAGCACTACTTTTATCACACCTTAAGGGAATGCATCCTAAGTCTAATTCCAAAGCTCGCAATTGTTGCTTGAGCCACAATACTGGGGAACAAGAACTACATGCTGCTATGTATTCTGTCTCAATAGTACTTAGAGCAACACATGCTTGCTTTTTACAAGACCATGAGACTAGAGCATTTCTAAGTATGTGACAAGTGCCACTTGTACTTTTCCTCTCGATTTGCATCAAACAAAATCTGAATCTGATTATCCCACCAAGTCATATAGACTTCCTTTAGGATACCATAGTCCTACATCAAGTGTGCCTTTGAGATATTTTAATATCAGTTTCACGGAAGTAAGATGTGATTCTTTAGGCTTTGATTGATAACATGTACAAAGATATACACTAAACATAATATCAGGTCTACTTGCAGTAAGATAAAGAAGGGAACCAATCATACCTTGATACTTAGAGATATCAATGCATTTTCTAGTCTCATCAACATCAATGCATGTTCCAAAACCCATAGAATTGGCAATCAATTTGCAATCATCCATTTCAAAGAATTTCAGAAGATCCCTGCAATATTTAGACTAACAAATTTGTCATCCTTGAGTTGTTTGATTTGTAGTCCAGAAAAGTAGTTCAACTTTCCCATCATGGAAATTTCAAACTTCCCTTTCATCATTTTACCTAACTCACTATACGAAAGATCATTAGTCGACCTTTCCTTTAGTAAATCATTTATCAAGTAAACAGTTTGTTAGATGATCATACCACACACGTGGAGCTTGCTTTAAGCCATACAAAAGTTTCTTTAAGCCGTAGAGAGCTTTCTTAAGTTTATAGACGTGAAAGGGATGCTTCTAGTCTTCAAACCCATGAGGTTGTTCGATATACACCTCTTCTTGTTGAAAGTGAAAAGTGCCAAGGATAACACTAGCATGTCTTTGCCTATGTTTTGATGAAGACAAGATTCTACCAAAGCTTGAAGATGGCTCAACAATCAACATGCCTTATGCTCATTTGGTCATATCTAGACTAGGACGTAATTTGAGTTTATAATCTAAGTAGTCTGGGATGTGTGCCGTAGTAAGTGAGTATAGGTTAGGTGAAACTAGGTGCTAGTCTCTTAAGCCATCTTAATTGTCATATCATATCCATGAGACATATCATCTAGTTAATTGTATGTTCATGCATCTATCATACATGTTATATGTGCATATTAGGCATAATATACTTAGTAAAACATGTATATATATTGTGCATAACATATGAGAAGTTTACCTTTTGAAACATATGCATAAATGTTCCATTTAATCGATTAACGTGGTAAATTAATCGATTAACGCAACTACTTTTCTATTAAATGTGTGTTTTCTGTTTGAACTGTATTTTGTGTCATTCTATTGCTTCGTTAATCGATTAACGAAGAGTCTTAATCGATTAACTAGTCTGTTATTTGTTATAACTGAAATC